>NC_091755.1:43074323-43081823 GCF_043380555.1 Nothobranchius furzeri | reverse complement strand
ATTGTGGACCTCACAGCGAGGTCATCAACCTGCAGGAATGTGCTCTGGCCCCTCTCAAGATCTCTCTCCCTCCTGTGGACACAGCTGGCTGAGCGCCGAGTGTTGTGAATGTTGAAGTTCGTGCTTATATGTCTGAGGTGTTTTTTTTGCATAGTACAGCTACGCTCTGTCGGGTGTAACTATGGTATGCCTGTTTTTTTCCCTCCACCAAACTATCCTCATGTAATTCCTTTTCATCTATTAAGGTAGCGCGACTCGTGTTGCAAATGACCGCAGTCACTAATTCTTTTTATGTGTCTTGCCCATGTATGTCTGATCTCTGAATTGTGTGTACTGAAACTCAATTTCGTTTCTCTGTATGTCCTGCACATGTGGTAGAAATGACAATAAAATGACTTTGACTTTGATATAAGTTCCATAGTATCTTTGTTGTACCGAGTGAATCGATGGAAAGTGAACGTTAGGTTATGCATATAACCACTGTCCCCTGAAGGAGAGGAACAAGGTACAACACAGGGCTGCCCCATTTCGTAGCCCAGCTCGGTGAGGAGCGGCTATCGAACTGAGGAATGACGCGGGTTGCTTAAAAGTGGAGGGCGGGTATCCTTCCTAGAAAACCCAGCAGTTTGCATCGAGTCACTGACTTGTGATAGAGACTTTACAGCAATCCCTCAGTAGTGTTGACACTATGCAGTACACAACAGGATTATTAATTAGGTCGGATTACCATACCATACCATACCATACCATATTTATTTATAAAGCACCATTTCAAAATAGCATGGCAGCTAACCAAAGCGCTGTACATAAAAAAGCCAAATGCTTGACCAAGAAACACAATAAGAACAGGCAAAATACATAAGAACAAAGCATAAATAGTCGGAGATAAAAATTCCTACTGAAGACAATAAAATAGGAGAACAGTTAACAGCACTATAAAAATAAAATAAAGCGATGAATAATAAAAACATTTGAAATGGCACAAATAAAACAAAATAAAATACCAGATGGTGTGAGGTGCCAAAAGTGAGCAACTAAATCATAAAAATGGAATTAAAACTCTAATCCGGTGCTAGATTGTCATGAAAAGTGTCACGGAGGGAAGGCAATGCTAAAGAAGTGTGTTTTCAGGGCCGACTTGAAGCTGCTAACAGAGGGAGCCAGACGCACACGGAGGGGCAGAGCTCCAGAGTTTTGGGGCTGCATGAGAGAAGGCACGCTCCCCCGTGATTTGTACCGAACCTTCGGAACAACAAGCAGCAGATGATCTGCTGACCGAAGGGCACGGGTGGGAGCATACGGGGTCAGCAGGTCCGTCGGATAGGATGGGCAGTACAAAGCCTTGTAAACATATAACAAGACCTTGAAGTTAATCCTAAATTTGACTGGGAGCCGGTGTAAATCTGCGAGGATGGGTGTGATGTGCATGCGTCTGTCGGTGTTGGTTACAGCTGATAATTGCATTTTCTGACAGATTTGTGTCTCCTGTTAGTTTCCAGCAATCACAGCCCAAAGACTTAAGCTCAGTAACACACTGAGCGTAGATGGGGTTAGGTCATGTGACTAGAAAAACACTGGGATGAAGTTTAAGTGGACACAAAAATCTAATCCTGCCTAATTCTCAACAGTCAGTGATAAAATAACCTTGTAGTTAATTTATATCCATCCATCCATCCATCCATCCATCATCTGAACCCGCTTTGTCCACGTGGGGTCGCGGGGGGGCTGGTGCCTATCTCCAGCGGTCAGTGGGCAACCAGGCGGGGTACACCCTGGACAGAGAGCCAGTCCATCGCAGGTTAATTTATAAATAAACAATAAAAAGTGTTTTGACATGCAGCGTTTTAATCACAGAGGGATTATCGTGATCCTCACATGGAAACGCTGCCTCTGTTTGACACATTGAGTTTATTATCAGTTCTTGCTTCACACCTGAATCCCCTTTCAGCCAGGCAGATTTAATCCTGGGATTCCTTTCAGAGACATTTGAAGACCTTACTGAGAAGGCCTGATGGTGTCACAGGGACGCGCTCTAGCTGCACCGTTGCAACAGCTGGATGGTGAAATGTTCATCAAAAGGCTTATGTTGGAAAGCCGTTCCCCACCGAGCCATACAGGAATATGAAAGAAGTTCTAGCAGCGCTGGAAAAAGAAAACATCTTCATGAAACAGTGTGATTACAGCAAAGAAAGGGTTTAGTGTGAAATGATGGCAGAAACCTGTTCATAGACAGAAGAGCCTTTACTAACAGCTGCAGCGACATGAAAGGATTCACGGTCTAATAAAGTTCAAGTTTTAGTTAGGAAGTTTTATCTGTCAGGGCATGACTCTAATCTGGCCTTGGTCGGGATTAAAAATCATTCAAATCCAACATCAGGTAAACAAAAACAACAGAAACAGTCCGGTTGATCAAACGTGTTACATGATTACTGATACAATGACCTGCAGGTGTGGCTGGTTAACAGGGAAACATAAAGACAAGAGAACAGAACTATGAGAAATGAAGTCCAAACTAAAACACAACAAGGCTGTACAACACCAGACAAGATAAGAGACTATAACCACATGATGAGAGGATACACGAGGAGCAGAACTAAACTAGACTGAACAGACTGGAAGGACAGAGAGGACAAGGACACCTAGGAGGGAGAAATATGGAATAAACTGGGGAGACAAGGAACACCGGACATGAGTGAATGAAAAGAGGAGTAAAGAATCAAGCCTAATTTATACTTCTCCCTCAGCTGGGGATTGTTAGAAAACAATTCCCCGGCAGAGCAACAGGGGGCGTAGTATCCTGCCACCATTACAGCCGTGTATCCGGTCCACGGTAGCGTACCTTTATCATGTTTACATTGTTTTAACGTATTTCAGAGATTTTTTAAACACGAACAAGTTCGTCCCTCATTCTCCTCCAACTCTTTATGCGATCGGCACCGCAGACTGTTTGTGCAGTGTACTCTTCAATCTGTTCCGTGTCTGCCGCAAAACTTCTCTTGGCTTTTGAAGCGAAGAAGATGATGCTGTTGACCAATTTACAGGAAGCAGCATCCCGACCAATCACAAGCTTGCGTTCTCCGTCACATTCGACGGATGGTTAAAAATATGTCCCTGTGCGAGCACGTCGAAGGGCTGCTGCACGGATGCATATTGGAGTTGCGTGTCTCGGTCCCGACAAAGACGGAAACGTAGGAAATATGGCCTCAATTCACGGGAGGCGACAAACGGCCGCGAACAGCGAAAGTCATCACTGTCGCTTTTATCACCTGACACACGGGAGGCGACCCGCGGCAGCGGCAAAGCCGTCGACTCGTTCTGTTCCAGGGTGAAATCAGGTTGGAGGGAATCAAGGTTGTTTAAGCGGTTCAGAGTTTAAAAAGCAGCCTTTTCCCCCACGCCGCGGCCTTTTTGTGATCATCTCTATATTCTTTGGTAGAAATATTGTACAGTTCTGGGAAATCCATCACAGCAAGTATAAACTCCTCCATGTTTGCTCGGAGGTGTACGGAGCATCCTGCCCCCTCATTGGTCAGTGAATGAAACCTCCGTTGATTGGTCCTCGTCCGAGCGACAGCGATGAAAAGTTGAAAGTGTTTCAACTTTCTGGGATTGCGTCGCTGGGTCGCCTGTGCACGACTCGTGCACGAGTGCAAAATTTCACACACACGTGTTTCACTTGGTAGGAGGGAGACCCGCGATTATCGCTTTGCCGCGCATGTCTCATTGAAAATGAATGGAGGAGAGGCGATGTCGCCTCCCGCGTGTCGAACCCTTTAGACCTTAAGCTCCATTTTTCTGAAGACAGACAGAGAGAAGGGGTCAGGGTCTGACCGGTTATCAGGACCAGACAGAAAATAAACAGGCAGAAAACGTCTTTTCATCTGGAAAATGGTAAAATGTTAAATAATGATGATTTTATCATAAAAGGCTGTAGCATTGCGACTTGAGCGTGTTTGACCTGCTGGTGAAAGGTCTATCAGAACACTCGGGTTTAGACTGAAAATGATCATGTGTGCAGATTTTGTGTCTGAGAACCGAATCTCTGAGGTAACATCTTCTGCTTGTGCTGTCTGCTGACGGTGCAAAAAGCTGCTAAGGGAATGCACACAAACAGGAGGAGGTACGCAGGAGTGGGAAGAATCTCAAAGATCTGTTGGGGTGGAAAATAAAAGTTTCTGTTGAGGCAGAAATAAAAGAGAAAAGGGAGTTCCCATAAATAAATAATAACGGATGAACAAGAATCTGCTTCTAGACCTGCAGAAGAAGAGAGAAAAGGGGGTCACACAAAAATACAACAAAACCAAAATACCACTGCGCCAAATGAATGAGGATATATTCCAGTAACTGTTTTTGCTGAAAAGTAAATATTTGTAGCGCGTTTAGTGCCAACCACTGCCTTAGGTTATGTGTAAAACACCCAAGTCCATACTTGTGAGAGCACCTCGGCTGTTTTCTAAGGAAGCTCATCCTTACAGCTTTCCTGTTCCCTGATCTAACCAGGGAGTGACCATCAGAAAAACAAAAGATTGAATCTGAATGGTAACGAGTTACAAACTGGTAATGGATGTCAGTATTTTCCTTTTGTTCTACTTGACCGTTTTCTGTCTCCTCAGGTACACAAAGATGAAAACAGCCACCAACATTTACATCTTTAATCTGGCTCTGGCGGACTCGCTGTTCCTGGCCACTTTGCCTTTTCAGGTAGGAATCCTTCATAAATGCCACATTTTCCAACTGTCACAACTTAAGAAAACAACAACAACAACAACAAATAAAACAGATTTATGCACACTACCGGTCAAAAGTTTTAGAACACCCCATTTTTTCCAGTTATTTATTAAAGTTTAAGTCATTCAAGTCTGTTAAATAGCTTTAAATGGTACAAAGTTAAGTGGTGAACTGCCAGAGGTTAAAAAAGGTAAAGTTACTCAAAACTGAAAAATAATGTACATTTCAGAATTATACAAAAAGGCCTTTTTCAAGGAACACAGCTGTTCCAGCGTTGCTAACTTAGCGACTTTGTCGCCATTTCTAACGACTTTTCAGACCCCTTTAACGACTTTTTTCAAAAAAGCGCCTAGCGACAAATCTGGCAACATTTCTGACCCCCTCAGCTACTTTGACTACAACTTTGTAGCCGACTTCACCTGCAGATTAGAGATGCACCTGAAGCGACAGGCCCGTCCTTCCTTCCAGAGGATCAGAAAGAAAATGATCTGCGCATGTGCGTGCAGCATGATCACGCTGCCCCCGTTGGCCAATCAAACCCTTTTGTTATGTTCCTGTTCCTGCCACGCCCCGTTTCCACAGCAACCCCAGCCTGCACCTCATCAACTTCATCCATCTCACCTGTTCCTGACTCCCCAGCTCATCACACACACGCCTGCTTCCCCTGCTGCTGAAGAACCAGCCATCCAACCAGTCAGTGCCAGATTATTGAACACTCCTGTTAGTAAATTCTCCAGCCTTGTACCTTGCCATCACGGATCCCGAACCCTGCCTCATCCTCTGACCTACCTTCTCGCCGTGCCCTCCTTGGATTATTCTGCCTCGTCCCCGACCTCGTCTTTGGATTTCCCTGTCGGACAGTCTTCATCTCGGATCACCTGGTAACAACCCACTTGTCTCCTGACCGAGTCTCTGCCTCCTCCCATCATCATCCTTCCCCTTTTAATAAATCTATTTAAAACGTGTCATTCTGTTTTGGGTGTTTCTTACGGGTCTGCCATTTTAGCTCGTGACACTTTTGTGGGTTTTCACAAGTCCATTCTTTGAGATAGCCACTGGAGCTACATAAAGGGCGACCGCTCCTTCCGCCATCCTGCCGCATGTCAGCAGCTGAGCTCGGCTGGCACTGGCTGACATGATTTGGGGAATGCATTTAACCCAAGACACGCAGAATCACACACTCACAGATCTTATGGTGAAAAAAGAATCTTTATTTTAAAACGGGAACTGAAGGTGCACTGGAAAAGCCCAGTGGAGATGGAGAACGGGAGCGCAGCGTCTGAGGGGGGGAGAGCAGATATAGGTGAGGCCAGGAAGGCAAGTCTAATACTTGGTGGGTGCAGAGGATAGACTTACTGGGAGTAGGGGAGCGTAGGAATGAGGGAGGGTAGGTTGGGTGCCGGGGTGAATCCAAGTGGGGTGTCCAGGAGAGGGAGTGAGAGGAGAGCAGGCCGGCCGGGAGGAATGGAAAACAGTGAGAGCTGCATCTGGATATCCTATGGGGCACAGGTGAGTAATCCTGAGGAGTCGCAGAAGTCCAAAAACGTTCCAAAACCTGGTAACGGGTAAGCACGGGGAAACGATCCAAAGGTTCACAAAAAGTCCTAGAAACACAAGAGCACAAAATCCAAGAGTTGCAAGAGGGCAGGAAACCACCAAGCTGTAGTAATCATCTGACGTCGAGGAGTGTTCTCCATCCTTCTTTTGTAGCCAGACCCGCTGGTTGCAAATCAGCTGCAGCTGGAGCCTCCCTCTCCTGAAACACACAACTCAAAGATGGGAAGATGAGAGGAGTACTCACCCCGGCACATCACACTGGCAGGCAGCGTTGCACTCGCACATGGCTTCTTGCACCACCTGTGGTGCATTCAAGGAACAGTGGAACTCTATGATGAGTTCAATAACATAGCACATTTTGTAAAAAACAGAATAATACTGTAAGACAAACACCTCAGGTCAGTGGCAGTTTGCATGTAACGTTTCTGAACACTAAATACGGCCTGCTTCTTTTTACACAAAAGTACTAAAAACAACAAAACCAAACAAAAAAATAAATAAATAAATACACACACACACACACACATATACATATATACATATATATATATATATATATATATATACATTTACAGTGGGGCAAAAAAGTATTTAGTCAGCCACCGATTGTGCAAGTTCTCCCACTTAAAATGATGACAGAGGTCAGTAATTTACATCATAGGTACACTTCAACTGTGAGAGACAGAATGTGAAAAACATCCATGAATTCACATGGCAGGATTTTTAAAGAATTTATTTGTAAATCAGGGTCGGGTCATACCAAAGACCTTTACAATGGGACCCAACGCCTCCCTCCTTCACACTCAGGTGTGGGATGGATTGGGGGTTAAACCACCAAATGGTTCCCGAGCACAGCCACTGCTGCAGCTCACGCTCCCCTCCACAGGGATGGGACACATGTGGAGAAGATGTTCCCCAGTGTGTGATGGTGACTGTAGGACTTTAACTTTGAGTGTGTCACAACACTGGAGCTCCATCTGGAAGTTGGTTGGTGGGCGTTCTCTTTCGGTTGTGAACAGATTACTGAGTGGTTAAAATCCATTTCTGAGCTTCAAAGTCAGCAATTTGCTGAGTAAGAGGAGCCTTCTTAGTTTGTCTGAGACTGAGGAGGTAACGTTGGAGACGCCGAGTCGTGGCGTGGATGCTAATGACTGTAAACAGAAAGGAGAGGTCGCTTCAACGGACTCACTAATGCAGCAAAGCTCTATGGGATCT
>NC_091755.1:42951823-43066823 GCF_043380555.1 Nothobranchius furzeri | reverse complement strand
TTTTAATCCAAACAGTAAAACTCCAACGACATTGATCAGAAACCATGTTCCCCAACTGGTGCCCAGTCTCAGTTCTTGCCTTTGAAGTGGGGAAGTAGAAGGACCAATCACACCAATCTCAGCTCTTTGAGGTGAGTCAGGCTCTTGTTCTGTCTCATCGACATCAGCTCTCTTCCACTTCAGCACAGAGGCCCCACGGAGGCAGCTCGGGTCCCAGACATGCAGCTGCTTCTGACGCTTGAGTCGCTCACCGCCTCCCTTCCTGAGATCTATTTGGTGAATGGTAGCATGAATGAATCACTCAGTTCCTCCGTAGCCGGCCACACTGAGAGGACTAACGACCCCCCCCCCCCCAACCCTAACCCACATGAGCTCCTCCACCCTAGCGCAGCTGCTACTTACCACATGACCAGATTTATGATGGTTCTTTCCTCCTGAAGGAAGGATTTATATTTTGCTGACCTTACAGCCATTTTTACCTCTGTTTTTCTCCGGGTCGGGTTCGATGGCGTCACTTTCGTGAAGCGCATTTGTAGTCCTGGACTTATTTTCACACAAAACCTAAAATATCATTCCCCCGTTTGAAAATGAGCGCGTTCTTGGGTTCAAAATGTGTCTTTAAAATTCACGGACTTCATGTGTGGCACAAAACAAGGGGAATTAGAAAATAGCATTTTTAGCCCCGTTGACTTCCATTCATTTTTTCATTCTTCCGGGGACCCGTGGTCGGAAGAAGGTGGGCGGGACTTAGGCTCGCTATCGTTGAACAGGCAGCCTGTTGATTAGTTTCATCACTGCTGCCACCTAGTGACCGGATGCTTGGCTATTATACATGAATAACTACAGTTAATAAAAGTAATCTAAAATGTAGAGTAATAGCACTGTTGCCTCACAGCAAGAAGGTTGCAGGTTCAAATCCTGGCTGTGTGCTTTCTGCATGGAGTTAGCATGTTCCCCCCACACATGTGTGGGTTTACCCGGCTCTCGTTTTTTGAGATACCCAAAATATTTCATTATGTCATAATTTATTT
This sequence comes from Nothobranchius furzeri, assembly GCF_043380555.1. Lineage (NCBI taxonomy): Eukaryota > Metazoa > Chordata > Actinopteri > Cyprinodontiformes > Nothobranchiidae > Nothobranchius > Nothobranchius furzeri. Next base: position 43,065,792 of record NC_091755.1, on the reverse strand, counting down.
TCAGCAGCTTTTGGTTTGACTTGTTATCCACAATGAAGTGTTCAGGTGTTCCCCTCTTACTGCCTTCAGCCTGGTAGAGAATGATGTAGAAGAAAGGAACGGGTGGGGATGAATCGGTCAAACGGAAATGAGAGGTGGAAGAAATGGAGACGAGATGCTGCTTCACTCTGATTCAGAGAGAGAAATGGGTTCAAAACTGAACAAAGATTAAAATCGGATTTCCTTTTTGTTTGTTTTTGTCAGACAGCGATGTTGAAAAAGTCAAGAAGACACCGTGTAGAAAATGAGAACCCTAACCAAACAAAGTCCCCAGAGACCAACAGAGAAAAATAATCGAGTGTTTCTAAAAGGAGGAAATGGAGCCAGAAGGGCAGGTAAAGACGTGGCAGCACAAGTCCCATCACTATAAGAGCTGACACCCGGGGAAAAATACAGAAACACAGAGAAAGGTTCAAGTAAACTAGGTGGAAGGAGAAAATCAGCGGTCTGAACCAGAGGCGAGGAGGGTAAGAGGAAGCATAATCAGCCAAGTGAAAAGAAAAGGAAGAGAAGAACAGCAAAAATCAGAAGCTGAGTAATGATCCAAGCTGGTGGAAAAATCTAAAAGGAATGGAGAGAAATAACACGAGCAGTTAAGAACCATCAGCTGTGAAATGGAAACCCAGAACGGTTCTTAGAGTTGAAGGAAGCACGTAGAAAAGAAACCATACAAGGAGCTGAGAAAAGTCAACCGTACACTCAAAGAATAAACTATACGGATACGTGTCATTATTGTAAACGTCGTTTTATAAACACATCAGCCACAATCAGATTAGAAAGCAGAAACGCTCGCTGAGCCTGAGACAGACGCACTAAAAACCAAGCCTGTAGTAGAGCATAGTTGTACGGCGGGGGAGCCAGGGGGAGCCAGGGGGAGCCTGGTCAGACGGAGGGCCTCTGATGGATGGACGAGCGCTGATTACATTAATACAGCAGCATCATGTCAAACAGTGTTGGAGATGAAATTACATTTGATGCTAATGATTTATTGACACAAGCAAAGGCAAAGGGGAGCCAACAGCTATGGACTCCATGAATTATTTGGTAATTATAGATTCCCATAGATTAGTTTGGTCACAGTGAGATTCTGTTCTCACCCGTCAGTGAAAGCAGATGTACCCCTCTGAGGGCAGTGTGGCAGCTCTGGTTCTGCCTGTTTAACAGCAGTTAGGCATCCTTATCACTAGGCTGTGCTGTTTACTCCCGTTTGGCTCCAGCCTTCATGTCGAATAAAGTCACAGGCTCCTCTTCTTTACATGGGGGAGCAGCGGCTCTTCTCCAAGACCCTCCCTAACAGTGGAGGTTCTCATCCTTTCTCCAAGGTTGAGCCTGGGCGGCCACCATCCAGAGAAATCTCATTTTGGCTGCTTGTGTTAGTGATTTTGTATGTTGGGTCATTACTCAAAGCTTATGACTGTAGCGAAAGGCTTTAATGTCAGCAGACGTGGTTTAGAACGGTTCCACATCGCCAACGCCCTTTACAGTGGTGACATGATGTTGCTGACCTCTACTCAGAACATTGTTGGTCGGTGGGCGGAATACTTCGAAGGCCTCCTCAATCCCACCAGCACGCCTTCCAGAGGAAGCAGAGTCTGGGGACACCAAGGTCACTGAGATGGTCAAAGAACTCCTGGGTGAGATCGGTCCGGAGTTTTTTAAGGCTCTGGATGTTGTTGGGATGTGTTGGCTGAGGCAGCGCTGCAGTATGGCATGGACATTAGGAGTTGAGCATCTTAATCCATCCTTCAGCACTAACCCAGACCAGCTGGCAACAGCTGAACCTTTTTGACTTTTTACAGAAAGTCAGAAAATGCTATTAGGCAAATATAATTAAAGGTGTGGTTCACTGAAAACCATTTATTTACTTATTATTTTTGATAATCAGTCACTCTGAGTGTTTCATGTTCAGGGTTAGGGTTGCCTAACCCTGAACATGAAAATAGTCTTCTACACCTATCTCCTGCATTAGCTCCTGATAGAAGGCAGACGGTGAAACTCTAGGATTAGAAAATCTACGTCACACTGTCACCAACATTCATGGACTCACCCATTTTGGCTCACAACAGTTGGCTGTTGTTGGTTTAGCGTCCAGGAAACAGCAGAGAACGTCTCTGCTAATAGAAGCTAACCGTTAGCATTAGCAACTTCACCACACTGCAGAACTCCTCCAGGCTCGTGTTATTTGTGGAGGTAAAACATCAACGTTGCAAATCAGTAGCAGAGTGAATTTTTCTAAGCAAAATCTCTAAAAAGGAAGAATAGATATTTCAGGAAATCAAAACCTTTATAGAATTTAATAATGCCTTTCATCAATAATTTAGAGAATGTGAGTGTGATTTATTTATGTTAATACACATCAGATTATAATCATACTGCCAAAATGTATATACGTTGCAACCCTATTCCTTAGTAGGGTGTATTCACGGGTTCTGGAGAGATGAGTTCCTCGGATTGTCTAACCTTGGAATCAGGAGGAACAATGTGGTTTTTGTCCCGGCCGTGGGACACTGCACCAGCTCTATGCCCTTAGGAAGGTCCTAGAGGGTGCGTGGGAGTTTGCATGTGTTTTGTGGACTCGGAGTATGCGTTTGACTGCATTCCCCAGGGGGCGCTGTGGAGGGTTACTCTGGGAGTATGGGGCACCAGACTTGGTCCGCCCTACCAGCAAAAAGTTGGGCTTGTTTCTGGTAAGAGTTGGACTCCACCAAGGCTGCCCCTTGACACCGATTCTGTTCATAACTTCTATGGACAGGATTTCTAGGTGCAGCCAAGGTGCTGATGGGATCTGTTCCGGTGGCCTAAGGATCAGGCCTCTGCTTTTTGCAGATGATGTGGTCCTGTTGGCTTCATCAGAACGTGATCTCCAGCTTTCACCGGAGCGGGTCGCAGCCGAGTGTGAAGCAGCTGGGATGGGAATCAGGTAGATCAGGTAGAATGTATTTTCCAGGTCAGGGATGATGGCCTCATGTGAAGGAGTGTAAGTATCTTGAGGTCTTGTTCACAAGTGAGGGAAAGATGGAGTGTGAGATCAGCAGGCAGATTGGTGCTGCATCTGCAGTGATGCAGGAGTTGTACCGATGTGTCGTGGTGAAGAGAGAGCTGGGCCGGAAGGCGGAGTTCTCGATTTACTGGTTGATCTACGTTCCTACCCTCACCTATGGTCCCGAGCTTTGGGTAGTGACCGTAAGAACGAGATCGCAGATACAAGCAGCTGAAATGAGTTTCTTTCCACAGGGTGCCTGGGCGCTACCTTAGAGATAGGGTGAGAAGCTCAGTTATCCAGGAGGGGCTCGGAGTAGACCTGCTGCTCCTACACGTCGCAAGGAACCAGTTCAGGTGGCTTGGACATCTAGTCAGGATGCCTCCTGGACGCCTCCCTGGCAACGTTTTTTTGGACACGTCCAACAGGGAGAAGACCTGAGGGAAGACCCAGGACACTGGAGGGACCATGTCTCTTGATTGGCCAGGGAATGCCTTGGGATTCCCCTGGAGGAGTTGGCCCAAGTAGCTTGGGAGTGGGAAGTCTGGGCCTCTCAGCTTAGGCTGCCAACCCTACCCCTAACCCTGACCCGACATTTGTTGTCTCAGACCAAAAATATAGAAATGATCAAATGGGACTCAGGACAACATTTGGTTTTAGTATTTGATTGCTTGGGTCTATGAGGTCAGGAGGGAATGCCACTTCCCACCGTATTTAAACCCAGTGGAGCCCCTCCCCCCCAGGAGTAGACCAAGGGTTGACTGACAAGGCTGAAGAAAGGTAATAGGAGGTGTTTATTGAGTAGTGCAGTCAGACTTGGATGTCATTTTGTCTGTGCTGCTTCAGCTCAAACCTGTGCCTTGGAAACTACATCTGACGTGACCGTTACTAATCGGTATCAACATGTTAAGGAACACAACTTGTTGAGATTGTTCGGTTTAAAGGTTTTAAACCAACATGATTTAAACACGTCAACCTGGAACACAAACGCTCTGACATGTCCTTCCTACCGACGCTGTCGTCTGCGCTCTTCCACACAGACTTTTACGGTTTGATCAATGGCTGGAGCGTGGCAGTGGTGGAGGCAGGGCTGCAGCTGATGACACCCACACGCCGTAAATCAAGAGTAGTTGTGCTAACGTTTAAAAACATCCACTGAATGGATCAGCTACCTTTTGAACATCGAGTGTTATCTGGATTCTGGCTCATCTTACCATTTGTGCAAATTGACTTAAACTATTTATTCCAAATAATAACCTTATTCTCTCAAATAGAAGAATAATCACTTAAACTTTAGTTGAAACTGTAGAGTTTGCACTTTTTCGTAAAACGTTGCCATACCCTTGAGCTACGTTGCCGACTCGCCATGATGTCTTCTTTCTCCAGTGATTCTGGTTCGAAGGCTGATCTGGATTGCCACCCGGTGACACAAACACATCCAGCAGATATGTCTTCATCGGTCAGCTTATTTTCTGTTTGGCAGACTGGGAATCAAAACTCTAAATTAAAAAAATAATTGAATGATTTTGCGAAAATCTGACAATTAGTTTCCTATCGACCCTAATGGTGTCAGAGATCCTTTTCCTAACTCAAGTGTTAATGAAAGGCTGGAGACCACTTGCTAACACTTCTCTCTCTCTACAGGTGTCGAATGCATTGTTGATTTACCAAAACCAAAGAACCACTGGGAACCTGTTTTTGGCACCTGTGTCTTCCTCTTCTCCTTCCTCATCCCCGTGGCCATCATCAGCATCTGCTACAGTCTGATGGTCAAGCGTCTGCGAAACGTTCGCATTCTTTCTGGTTCCAAGGAAAAGGATCGCAACCTGCGGCGCATCACCAGGATGGTCCTGGTTGTCGTTGCAGCATTCGTTGTTTGCTGGACCCCCATCCAGATCATGGTCTTGGCTCAGTCCTTGGGCTTCAACCTGAGCAGCTTGTACACGCTGGTGATGACGCATTTCTTCATCGCTCTGGGGTATGTCAACAGCAGCCTGAATCCAGTACTCTACGCCTTCCTGGATGAAAACTTTAAGCGCTGCTTCCGTGAGTTCTGCCAGCCCTCTCCATTCCGCCTCGACACTCAGCAGTCGGGTAGAATGAGGAGCATCGCCAGGGAGGTGGCCGCCGCCTACAGCTACAAGGCTGGAGATGGTGGCGGACTTGGGGGTGGGACGCCTAATCCAGCATGACTAGGCGTGGAGCTGCCTCTGGTGGGGGTAGACCCCCCCCAGAGGGAAGAGACCCATGGGACAGGAAATTCCAACACAGAATTAACTCAGATTACAGCTCTCTAGCGGCACGAGCCCTCCCGCCCCCCAACTAGGAGACTGGCCTGGGGCGGGGGGGATGGAGATGAGAGTGATGGGGTTGAAAGGAAAAGAATTTGAGAGTAGAGCGAATGCTGTGTTTTACAGTGAGAGGCGCCTGATTTGGTCACAGTTCAACCCCAAGTCTGGACTGCCACTGCCACGCCTTTAACAAACGGAAACAAGAAGTTTGATTTCCAAACCAAAAGTTGATGAACTGAAGTAAAACCCTAAGAAAACCTCTTCAGGGTTTACGGTTGTCTCTGAAGTGTTGTGCCATGTGACTTTGGTTGTAGATCCAAAGTAAGAGCCTCAGGAGCTGAATGAGGTTCTGCCAAACGAGCCTGCTGTACAGTTGCTGCACCTCCAGCCTGGGACTGAACTTACCGTCGGTAAGGTGTAGCAGCTAAATATACTGAAGCTGTAGAACACCTCTGCCACCCATTATGGTCTACAACATGCTGCTCATCTCTTCTTGTAACATGAAAGTCCTACACAACATTTCTGACAGAGGAGGCGGGGTTACAGGTCAGCTAAAGCCCGGTCCACACGGCAGGATGTTAAAATTGTCGGCCCGTTTCTAAAACACGAGACCACATGTGGTGATGAAATAATCGCATGTGCCAGTTTTGTCCTGCAGTGTGTGGTGTGTGCATCCACGGCGAAAACGACTGCATGGGTTTCAGCCATGGGCGTTTCCCAGCCAGACAGGATATCCCAGGAAGAAATCCGAATATTGGAGCAGCACGAGGAGGCGTGGGCTGCGTGCTTCCGTCACCTCGCTTTCTGATTGGCTACGTGTCACGTTAAACTGGCAGCTCGCTTGTGTGTCTCCAAAAATCAGACGAAGTCATTCCAAGATGGCTGACACCCTAGCTTTATGATCGGAGCAGTCGGTCCCGGTGTGTTTCCGAGCTGACCAGAGAACTCTTCACAGGGCAGGATTATCGGATAGGATTAGAGTAATTCTGCTGCATGAACCGGGCTGAACTGATTCTGGTTAGATAAATGGTCTACAAAGATTCCGGTCTGGTCCTGGTAACTCGGGTCAAACACCACCGTCTACTCTCCAAAGGCTGTCTTTAACAACAGTCGGTGCTTCTGAATGCTGCTTATTGATGCCTGATTGCTGCCGTGATCGGGAGTTGCAGCCAGCAGGCGATGTTAAAGGAGCAGCCAGTGTTTGGAAACAACGGCGTTGGTGGCGCCGCCATGGGCTGCTCTGACCTGCTGCTGATGAAAACCACAGGAAGATCATCTTCCTGCTAATCCGACTTCTTCATGCTGAAGCAAATATTTGGTCTCAAACTCAGCAGAGTAAAAGTGAACAAATGGAAAACCAAACAACATTTTCATTGGTAGCTTTCCTCCAGACCAGCAGAGTCTGTCGTCTCACACAGATATTAGACCAGAGATTAGGTCACCCACAGAACGCCCAGTGGGACGCGACCAGGTCCATTAGGATCAGGAGCCACGTCCGATACTAGGGACTGAATCATCCATAGCATACTGTGTTAGAGAGGGATTAAAATCAAAGTGAACAGTTTTGAGATTATCCTTAATCTGTGTGGATGACAGCAAGTCGGTGGATTTGAGAACACCAAAGGCCGTGAAAGCGTGTCCTCGGACCGCTCAGAGAGGCTTTGTGACAAAGAAGAACGTCTTCATGTCCACCTGTGGAGCTGCTGTAGATACGAGGTCAGCAGAAGCTGAACAGAGACCGAGTCTGCTGTTTAGATGTAGTATAAGTACAAGTACAAGTACAAGTACAAGTACAAGTACAAGTACAATTTATTCCCTCCATACTGAGCCAACCTTCCGACTTTTACTTTTTCATTTTATTCTCATTCCTTTTTTTTCTTGGCCAAATTTTTAATTCTCCCCATTTTTTTATTACGATCTTCATAAAAATAATTTTATTTTTTATTTCCTTGTGATTTTTATTTTGAGAGGTGCTATAAAAACTAGCCTTGTGGTTTATTGTAAAACACGTGAAGTTCTCTGCAGTTAGTGTTAATGCTCTTAAAAGGTTTTCATAATCATCATAGATAATATTATCTTACTAGGCGCTGATCACCTCCTGAACAGCCTCCGTTAGAAGAAATAGAGTTTGGGTCTGATGAGTTAACTTGGCCCAGGCCAAGGCTGCCATCTTGAAACTCCTATTGCTTAAATCTAATTGGTTTGAATGATTTTATAACTGTGTACAACATCATTGTCACATTGTGCAGTTATGTAATCACACCTGACGCCTACAGGCACCAGAGGCTCGTGTGGATCTATGCTTTAACTTTGTGAGCTTCAGCGGTTTTGAACAGCTTTGGGACAACGGCTATAAAGCATGGTCTGGACTGAGCTGAGGCCAGCGGTTAGCTGGATCATCATGTTCAGCGCGGTGGGATGTCTTGATTGCTGGTGGGAAGGCGTTCTATAAATAAAATGAATGAATGTCAGCTCATCAGTCCTACAGGAAGTTAAGTATTTCTCAGAGCAGAGGCTGTCCAGGAAGCTGTCGACAGAGAAGCTTAGACTTTTACGCAGAAGCAAACCTCAGAATGGCCACATTTTCCCTTTGAGCTGTTGACAAATGAATGAATGAGTTGATTGTTTAAAAGATGGCGACACCTTGGTTCAGAGCAAAGATCTGAATGAAAAATCATGGAGGATTTAAAAGGAATTACTCTTCTACCCTAACCCCAAAATTCCACTATCTCCGCTCCGCTCCGGCACGAACTCCGCAGCAAAAACGGTCCCGTTGTTGTCAATCAGAGCTGTTCCACTACTGCGGCCGTGCGGCGCCGCCCGCCGTTCCGTTCCGGAGCACCTCCGCAGTAAATGGACAGAAATCACAACCGCCCAACAGGAAAAGGAGCGAGCACAACTTCCGTTTTTCACAATAAATCGATAAACAAAAGGTGTTTTTTGTTTCATATGCACAGGTTTAACAACTTTTAACAACTATCAATGGCGGCTGAAGTTTAAATGCACAAAAGTAAGCCATAAATACAGTTTCTACTATCAAAGTAGTCACACTTTGTTGATCCAAACACTGCTGATCTCTCAACACAAATGATGGGCAGATTAAACAGTTCATGTCGATGCTTCTCCCACACAACGGTGTTTGGATCTAACTTCCGCGTTTATTGCTCGGACTGTATCGCAAGATCTCGAAAATCCTGCTCATGCCTGTTTGCCCCCCTCAGGTCTCCGCACCGGAGCGGAGCCGTTGTAGAGCGGGTACCAGTATAATTTGAGTTCGAAAGCGAGCGGCTGCGGAGGGCGGGGGCGGAGCGGAGATAGTAGAAGGGTAAAGTCCTTTGTGGTGTGGGGTTGTACATTTCTGACCTACACAGTGGAACCTGTCAAAATACCTGTTTACATAGAAACCATCTTTATACTTGATGAAAAAATACACATTGTTGTGATTGTTGAACTTTTTTCGTAGATGTCACAAAAGCCTTCACCCTGCTCCTGCCGACAGCAGCCTCTGCTGGTTTGTACGGTCTGGACTCTGGAAGCAGAAACGAGTGGGAGGATGAAGCCGTGAAACATCCTTTTTAAAACGGAGAGCTTCTCTTCATGTCACTGGCACCAGCTAGGCATTCAGATCCAAGCAGAGCAACACATCTGGTTGGTCTGTAGTTCTGGGTTTCCAGATGTGTCACTTGGCACTGCCACAAAGTTCTGGAGATACTCTGGACTGATGCGTCTAGATGTTGCTGCGGGAGCAGCTGTGAAACGCTGAACCAAGGTGACACTGACGAGTCACAAGGTTCTTGGGACAAAGGGGCTTTTTCTACCTCATCTAAATGCTGAAACCAGCCTCACATCAGATCACATCCCATAATCAGGACAGTCGCATGACTCTGAATGGGTTCAGAAACTAACCGCTGACGTTTTGGGACACATTTGGTGTTTTTAACCAGCAACCATGAGGAATGAGTCGTGTAAAGCCTGATTTCCACTTCTGCGTGAGCTCCACAACACAGACTCACACGGCGTGTCGGAAGGGTTTCACATGCGAACTTCTGTTCAGGCAGCAAAGCAATTCCCCTCCAGGACAACAGGGGGCGTAGCGCTGCTCCGTGGTATCCTGCCACCATAACACTCGGGTGTCGGTCCCTGCTAGATGTGTTTACGTGTTTCAGAGACTTCATAACAACTTTGTCCTTCCTGCTCCTCCACCTTCATGCGGTCGTCACCTCCAAACCCACGTTTCCCGTCATGTCCCTCCACGTTTGCTCCGTATGCTTTTTCGGCGACGCGTTCTTCAGTTTGTTTCGTGTCTGCCACTAAATATCTTTTTACTTTTTACTGTGGCAATGGCGGTGCTGGTGACAAAGATGCAGGAAGCAGCGTCCTGACCAATCACAAGCTTGCGTTCTCCGTCACTTTCTACAGATGTCTAAAATTTTGGGCATGTCTCCGTCACCCTCTGTGAGCCTGTCGGAGAGCCCTTACGCCGAGCCGACGCAGAAGTATGAATCAGGTTTTCTCGTCTTCCTCTGAGAAACACTTTAGTTCAATCCTTAACTTATTTCTGACGATTCGATTCTCGAATCCCACTCTGTTCCTCTAAGGCCCTGTCCACACGTAGCCGGGGATCTGCCAAAACGTAGATATTTTTCTACGTTTTGGCCTGTCATCCACACGAAAACAGAGTTTTTTCACACGAAAACGGATCTTTTTAAAAACTCCGGCCAAAGTGAAGATCTGCGTTTTCTCCGTTTTGGGCGTCTGCGTGTGGACGGACAAAAGCGGAGTTTTAAGGTCCGCAACGTCACTTTCCGCGACAAAAAATCGCTGACATCACGTGTGCGACCTGTGTTTACACTAGCCGACAGCATGGACGCCCTCAGAGCTGCGCTCGCTTTATCAATTGTCCAAGCGCTTTCTGCTTGTTTGTTTTTGCAAGAGGAATTACTGCTCCTTGCGGAAGACCACAGATGAAGGACGAGGTTAAGAACGGGGGAAGTACTGCCCCCTACAGGTCTGGCATGTCCTTAACAACGTATTTATCCGGGTACGTGTGGACAGTTTATTTTTAAACGAGGTGGTGTGGATGCAAGTTTTTGGAGGGGCGGGTATTCGTTTTTAAAAAGACCCGGCTACATGTGGACTAGGCCTAAATTGTGTTTCTAAATGAGTTTTTTTGCCAGGTCTGATTGGTTGCTGTAGCTGTAGCTCTGAGGTGGGGGTAGGGTGAGGAACAGCTGGCTTCAGTCTCCATGACAGTTTCAGGCTTTAGGAAGTTCACGCCATGATGTAAGGCTGGTTTCTTCTTTAGTGTCTGCGTGTTTCTGTGTAATTATCTCTCCGTGTGATCTGTCGCTACTTTGGCCTAAAAGCACCAGTTTGCGTCTCCGGTGCTTGAACAGAATGGATGCTGGGACGGACGTGGTTCGCTCACAGCTGAGTCACTATTTGTTGTTTTTTCTTGTTTATCCAAACCTTTTCTTTCTTCTTGCTGCTGCCGTTTGATGCAGGTGTTGATCGTTTTCCTTCCATGAACTTACATTGCCTTAAATATGAAGTGAAGTTCGTTACTGAAGCTCTGAATGTTTTATAACTTGAACTCCTGAAGGCTCTGAGAACAGCCAGACAGGCCAAAGCGGCACTAAAGCTGAAGGAACATCTTAAATAAACCAAAAACCCGTCACATACCATAATAAAAGATTAGTTTCTTTTCCATCATGTAGTCCAGGTGTCTGCAGATACTTTACAACATCCATACAACGCAGTGAGCTAAAGTAAAGAATACTGAAACTGCTAACAACTGGATGCTATTTTAACGTCCGTTTCTTCTGACATAAACTCCAATAAACTCGGTGTTTCTTCCCGTCGTAATGTTTGGACCTGAAAACTAGAATCACTTGAATAGGAGGACATTGTTCCTGTAGCAGTGAGCTCTGAGACCTACAGAGGACGTGGATTTTGTTTATCAAGCATCGTTTCACACGTTAAAGTCACAAAGTACTTCAAACATCAACATCAGAATGAAATAAGTCAAAGCTAGGTCTAAAAGGTTAGGGTAGCTGATGAAGGTTAGGGTTAGGGTCCTACACCGGCTAAACCGAACTGGTGCCACTGCATCAGGTCTGCAGACTTGTGCCGTCCTTCGCAGCAGCTGCGTGTTCCTGCTGATCACATCTGTCTGTTCTCAGAGAGTTGGAGGAGAACGGGTCGGCTCTAACTCTAGACTTCCTGCCGGAAACCCGTCTGGGCCCAGCGTCTCTGTATGAAGACGGGTTGCATCCCAGCTGTTGAACCTGAAGCAGCAGCGTTTCCTGTTGGTGATTCTTCTCGTGATGGGTTTGAAGTCCCTCTGCTGAGGGCGTCTGCTGCCTGTCGCCTCTGTACAGAACATTTAAACAGAATATTTTAAGTGAAAGTAAGAAACCACTTCACGTGTCAGACTATCGCTCTCGTCGTTGTTGGTGTAAAAGTAAAAACTGCTTCCCTATCCTTAGATATCGTTGCTGCATCCCCGGAGGACTGTGGATTTCATTTGTTTACATCTTACAGACCACATGAATGTCGAACAAAAGAACTGTTCAATGTTGTTTTAAAGAAAAACTATATTATTGTTGTTAGTATTCTTACCAAAAAAGGAAAACAAGCAGTGTTTCTGTTAGTTGTGTTCTTTCTACGGTGTGGGAAACTGTTGGTATTTATTAGCGTGTTATTGTGGACTGCATCTAGCTCACAGTCTGAGTCATGAATTTATACAATTCTTCTATTTGATTAATAGTAAATAAATAATGTATGTGCTGTTTTAAACTAATAAAAAAAACTTTGATGGGAGTCCTGCAGCGCCCGGCTGCAGCCACAGCTAAACTGGGATGGTCTGGTGAAACCGCCACATCTCTCAGTGCACCGACTACTCCGTTCTTTAGTTAAAACCCGAAACACACGAGGACTAAAACCAGTTGCTTTATTTATGCTGTCAGAAAGAGGTGTGCAGTTAAAACGTGTGTATTTTAGTGAATAGCTGCAGTGTGCTAGCTGTGTTAAACATCCTGGGAGGCTGCGTCCTCAAAAGGAATTCGGCTTCAGCCATAACCTGCTTTTATTCTGAAAGTTTTACATTTGGTTCGTATTTTAAGGATCTGTTTTACTTTTGTTCTCGTGTTTATGAGGCCGTACTAATCTGAGAAACTCGGGTGGTTAGTCACGTAAAGAACAGTTTCTCTGTAAAACAGATTAAATGGTTTCAACTCACAACGGACATCACTAGCAGAAAGGCGACCAACAGAACAGTCTGAGCTGTTGTCAGTGGCTCATTTTGGTCACCATGGTAACCACACACCCATCTCTCCCACCACTGAGGAAGAGATGTGGTCAGAAGCGCACTGAGCTTCAGCCTTCAGACTTAGTGTTTTATGGAGGAGGCGTGGCTAGCTAGAGCCTTTCTTTCCAGCGGAGATGAACGAATAATTAGCTTTGATGAAATTACAGCAGGTGGGAGCGGCTGAAACCATCGGTCCTCTAGCAGAGAGAGATGCTGTGGATGAAACAGAGTAAATAAATAGTTCATTTGCAAAAGTAGATCAAAGTCGGACTGATGTCCTCTAAAGTAAATAACAAAAAAATGACAAAAACTGAGTTATTTGTGTTTGCAAATGAACGTTTCAACCACACCTACCCCTTGTGGCCAAACTGTGGAGGAACAGGAAGGTTTGAGTGTGTGAGGAGGGATGGACCGGACCGTAAGTGTTCGCCAACATGGTTTACTTTGAGTTTAGCTGCATCACATGACTCAGGCTCTGCAGCTTCATCGGAGAACTTGCTCCTGCTCTGAATAAACCAGGATGGACATCTGTATTAGCCAGCTTGTAACCTTTGCATAAAGAGATTTTCTTGAAGCTTGAAATGAAAACTGTATATTTTTCTCTGCTTATGAAATTAATAAAGAAAGAAACATCAGCTTTGTCAGATTATTGTTTTGTGAAAAACAAATCCTGTAATTCAGGCCTAACCTGAACTAATCTGTGTGGAAAGTCATCCATCTCCCTCCGTTAGCCCTTGCTCGGGTCGCGGGGGCAGCAGCCTAAGTGGAGAGCCCAGACTTCCCTCTCCTCAGCCACTTGGACCAGCTCTTCCGGGGGAATTCCAAGGCATTCCCTGGCCAGCCGAGAGACGTAGTCCCTCCAGCGTGTCCTGGGTCTTCCTTTAGGCAAGGCAAGGCAGCTTTATTTGTACAGCACCTTAAAACAGTATAAGACCGACCAAAGTGTTCACAGAAATAAAAACATTAAAAACAATACACATCATAAAAAGGCATAAACACTAAAGCTTAAGCACCAATCTGCCTGTCGATCTCACGCTCCAGTTTTCCCTCACTTGTGAACAAGACCCCGAAATACTTAAACTCCTCCACTTGAGGCAGGACCTCATCCCTGACCCGGAGAAGGCATGGTCTCAGATTTAGAGGAGCTGATTCTCATCCACACTCAGGGACAATCTTTAACTAGGTTGGCCACTAGCAACAATATGAGTAAGGCAGCCAAGGTAACCCCCCCCCCCCCCACCCCCACCCCACCCCCTCCCCCTCAAACGCTTTTCTCGCTCCTGCTTTGACCTTGTGTCTTGTTTCTTGCTGCTCTTTGTGCTTTGTGTGCAGTCATTTCATGTATCCTGAGTTCTAAACTACATCTATGTGCGCTTCGAAAAACGACTTGCATTTCGTCCTTGTCCTTACGAGGAAGACCTTGGATTTGTCTGCCTGGTTTTTCCTCCCACGTGTTTACCTTGTTCGGTTTTCTGACAACACCGCCTATTTTCATGTCCTGCAGGTTTTAAATGACCCGCACTTGTATAGCGCCTCAGAGTAAGGAATTCAAAGCGTTTTACAATACTCTATATCATTCATCCATTCACACACACATTCACACACTGATGGTAATGAGCTATGATGTAGCCACAGCTGTCCTGGGGCCAGTGGCGTGTCCAGATGTTTTAAAATGGGGTGGCCCAGGTGAGGCACAGCTTTGTGCATGGGTGGCACCAATGGTTATGTTTTACCCCCAAGCCTTTTGTGGATAATGAAAAGCCTATTTAAAAGTAAATTAGTGTATTGGCGCCTGGGGTGGCCAATCAGATTCCAAAGGTAGCATGTGCTACCCCAGGCCACTCCCTGGACACGCCCCTGCCTGGGGCACACTGACAGAGGAGACATTAAAGACATGAGACTGAAAAAGAAAAGCATGCCGTTTTTACACCAGGCTGTGCAGCACAGTCAGAAATAGAGCTATAGGCAACGCTCGTGAAAGACAAACAACAGGTCTTCAGAGCTCATCCTGTTAAACATGGACATGTGAGTGACCGTCACAGCTGTGTGATTCTCTCAGTTCAAGAAAGTTTCTAGTCTTTAGCCAGCAGCTGTTTGTCACGATGTGGAGTAAGGAGGAGGTTAGGACCCAATATGCAGATGACCCCAGATGACACGAGGCAGGAGCATTTTAAATTAAATCCTTTTATTGGGAACATGCGCCCAAAAAATCCCAAAGGGCAGGAAACCAAAAATCAAAAGTCCTGGAACTCAGGACACCGAAAGCTCACCTAGAGCACCAACACCTGGAGACGTAAAGCTCACATAGAGCACGAACAACGCTGACAACAATAATGGGCCGACACAACACAGAGACAAGACAGGGCTTATAGACCGGGAGGAGCAAATAGGTAAAGAAGCAGCAGGTGTGTGGAGTGAGGGCTGGAGGGAAAGCAGGTGAATATAATTTTCAAAATGGGAGACAGAACCAGAGGAGGGCAGATAAACCTACAACTATAAAACACAAAACTAAACATAAAGACTGAGGGAAGGACTCACACACACACACACACACACACACACACACTACACCGAGCTGAGGAAGGACACACACACACACACTGAAATAAAAGACCTTTATGAACTGATGGGGAGACTTAAGCCCCCTTCAGACAGGCCATGAAAAACGGAAATGTTCCGGACTCTGTCCGTAAGACCTTTGTGTCTGAATACAAACATCCGGATAACGTGTTCTGGAATTTATCCGGACGAAGCCCCTAGTAACAGGTCCGGACTTGTTACGGACAGGGTGGCTGCTTCAGACTGGTGAGGTAGAGTTCCGGACAAGGGGGAGGGGGAGGAGGAGGGGACCGGGGGACGCTGTGCGCACCTAGATAGCTTGCTCCTGTAGCATGCGGCGAACCACAGCAGCTCGCCTCCTACGGTACCGCCTAGACGCGCGACGGAGCGCTTCACACCTCTTCAGTGATTCCTTTAACCATTGAGCTTCATCATCCAGGTCTCTTATGCGTCTTCGTGTGCGCAGAATTATGCTTAAGCGCCTCGTGATTTTTATCTTGAGAGGCGCTATAGAAATGATATTTTCTTCTTCTTCTTAACATGCGTCCGATTCTCTCTCCCCCCACACACCCCCCGCCGCCGTCAGACATCTGGAACTTTTTCCTGCTGTGTGCACGCAGCCGAAAGGACAAGTTCCGGTACAAAAGTGGTGTGTCTGAAAACACAGTTCCGGTTAAAAACTGGATTGAATTGTCCGCAAATGTTCCAGAATGTCTATCTGAAAAGGGCTTTAGAGGCGTGAAGAGAACCAGGAGGGAGCTGGGGACAAAAAGGCTGGGGCTACAACAGAAGACACATAAATGAGACGCGGACAAAAGACACACGAGGGCGCTTATGAGACACAAAATGGGAAACTAGAGAGGGATGGAGAACATGAGGAGACACATGAGGGAAGACGCAGACCATGACACTGTTTGTCTGAGGCGTTTTAGTCAGAGTTCTCATCTGAAGCCGGGCATTTGCCTTTTCACTCGTAGCATTCAGCTGCATCTCAAACAGTTCAAGTTCCTCGCAGAGCAAAGCTCACGAGTCATGTTCTCTCACCGTATGACCCGATGCTCGGATACGCCCTCACGGCTGGTAGCCACACGTCAGACCTTCAGACATGCCGGGGTTTATGGGTTGGAGAAGGAAGATGAAAGAAAGGAAGTAAAGAGATGTTTTGTCTGATTCAGTGATGTGCTGCTGCTGAAGAAACTATCGAAGGCTGAGGAAACATGTCAGCAGACAGACTAAGGTGTTAAAAAGATGAACGCTCAGGAGGAGGGTAGACCAGTTTTGTTTTACGACAGTGAGTTAAAACGGACACGAGGAGATGCTAAATGCAAACCAAAACTGAAAAGTGTTCCTTTGATAAATGGGAACTTGATCTGCCTTGTCCCGGAGTGTTCCCACTTCTCAACACGAGGCCCAAGCCCTCAAGGGCCAAAAAAATATATGTTTTTATCTAAATAATGGAAAACAAAATATGCTACTGCAATTGTTTTATTTGTTCTGTTCAAAAAGGCCTAAATAAACGTTTTGTAAAAATCTAAACTCAAAAATGTTCAACAAGTGCTGCTGTATAGTAACTGTCACCTGGAGAGACCAAATATCTCACTGAGAAGTGCTTGTGAGGGCCTTCGGGCCACACTTTGGACACACCTGGCCTCTTTCCTTGAAATCAGGTTCATTACTATCATCACATCCACAATCAGCGGGTTCCATGATTCTTTTGCAAGCCCATGCGAGCTGTTCTGGAGATCCAAAAATTTATTTAAAGAGCAAGTCACCCCCAAATAAACTTTTTTTTGCTGATAAACTAAATATACGAGTGTCTAATCGTGCTGCAGACACGTGTCGTCAATAATTTGGCACTTCAGTGCATCTTAGTTAAAATTTAAATATTTTGCCTAAAACTGTCAGTGTTGTGCCGTTGTCAGGTAAAAACTCTGCACTGTATTTTAATTTAAATCTGCCACCGCTATTGGCTAAGAGGTATGCTATGATGTAAACTGGTACAGTATGATGTCACAATGCTGTTGTGAGTCTGTGTGTGTGTGTATTTGTTAGCAGCTCCGCCCTCTTGGTCTGCCAGGCAACAGCATTTGTTGCATTTTTCAAACATGAAGTGGGAGTGGAGTTAGACTCTGGTAGGGGTTGACTTGCTCTTTAATACATTCCTCAACATGCATACTTGTCCGCACCTGTGTACTCACGTCCTTGTGAAACGCCATCAGCAATGGCCCAAGGACTCTTCCAATCCTAAGTATGCATAACGGCAAGTTCGCTCAAAGTTCCTGGATGTGTTCTTGCTCCGCCCATTGTATCGAGGACGCATCGGTGCATCCTTCTGTGGACTTGGGACAGCAAAGTTTAATGCATGGCGCCGCTAACCGTTAAACTCCGAATGTCAGAGGAGAAAGCTAATAACTGTAATGTTTAATATTAGAAATGAAAATAAAATAATATAATGTTGTCTGTTATTGAAAATAATCGTGTGTAAACTGTAAATTTTCCTGTGTGTATGGGTTTCACTCTCACATCCTTCACAATGCAAATTAGCTAACCCACTATCAAAATAAAAGCACTGTAGCTCTCTTCTGATGAAAAATACACGTATTTTAATCACTGACGATCAGGAAATGCTAGTATTAATAGTTTTGATCAAAAATGGGCCAAATATAAAATAAATAAGAAGTTTTTATTGTTATTTTGTCATTTAATGGAGAAACTAGACTTTTATTTTAATGTCAGGTCGTTATTGTAACTGTACAAAGAAGCAGCACTTGTTGCCAGGACACAGCGGAGTACGGTTCTGTTCCAAATACCGTCCTCGTCCTCCCGTCCTCGGTAGAACAGACGTTCTGACGTCCTTGGTAGGAACATACTTGTCTGGAACAGAAGAACGAGCTAGCATCCTTGAATATTGAGAAACAGAGATTTTTGTGAATACGCTGTAATCGACTGCAACATAGAACTTATTTAGATTTCTAAAATTTAAAAGTAAAGTAAACAATGCTGTTTTTTCTCTTCTGGCACTGGGGAACTATTTCCTGCTGGAAAATTGAGATGTTTGTGACGTCTATGTTGATCCTCCTGCTGCTGTCGTCTGAATCACGGAGCTACGAGGCTCCTGGAGATAAACAGGATGTCTTTGCCAGCACAGCCTGCCCGGCATTCCTGACCTTCACAAACGCCGCCTACCTGGCCGGAGTCACCGTGGAGCTGCCCTGCTACTGCAAGCCTCAGGAGGTAGTGTCGCTTCTGTAGGACTTTTCATACAATCACATCAGATCTGTTGTTTCTTTGGAAAAATAATAAAAATGTGAGTGACTTCAGATAATAACAGATTCTGTGAAACCGTTTAAACATCTGTGGTCTCTGGGCTGATGCATATGTGGCTCCGTTGGCCAACAAGGGTGCAGCACCAGTTGTTTTATCGTCTTTAAAGTGGTTTCAAAAAGATGTGGAAAAGACGACGGGGACGGTGATGGTTTACACACAAACACCGTGACGGGAGAAGCTGTGGGGTTCTGAGCTCACATGGACCACTAACATCCAGCATTGTTAACCAACCGCTCCATTCCATCAGGAAACGTGCCGAGAGCAAAGTGGCTAGAAGAATTTCTGCTGAGTGTTTGAGACCCCAGCAGGGTTGATTAACACTTTTTCTGCCTGTTCTCCTCCCTGTTCTGTTGCAGGTCCAGTCTGTTGTGTGGTTCTTCCAGAAACGCGGCTCGACTGATACTAGAGTCCTGTCGGATCACCAAGGCAACAGGCTGCTGGACACGAGTCACATCCCTCAAAGCAGTGACCTTCACAGTCGATTCACCATCCGGCTCTTCAGCCTGCTGATCTTCAGAGTGGGGCCCGCCGACTCCGGACTCTACATCTGCGGCTCCACCAACGGGGACTTCTTCTTTGGTTACGACCTGGATGTTCAGGAGGCCCAAACAGTCACTTTGACTCAGAGGTCAGCAGGAGAGGCTGTGGAGCCATTGCTAAGTTTTGAGAGTATGTTATGACTCATAAGAGACTGTTTTCTTCCAGGTCCTCTGAAGAAAGTGTGAAGAGGAGAAGGCATAAGAGCAAAGCATACCTGTACCAGGTCTTCACCAGCTTCCAGCCCTGGTCTGTCTGCGACCGCTGTGGAGTTCCCGGGGAGCAGGTCCGTGTGGGACTCTGCTACGTTCGTTCCCGCTTCCTGCATGTGCGGTACAGACAGCCCAATCAGACGGCCGCATCGTGTGGTTCCGGGGCCTTGCCCAGAGCTTTCCAAACTCAGATGAGCAGCCGAACGGGGGCCAGGTTGGAGATCAAGAGCTGTCAAGTGACTTGTCCAACCGATGCACCCCCTCCCTCTCAGCTGACTGCCTTGAAGGAATTTCTGGGGTATAGGTGAGTTTGTGCTGCCGAGGTTCAACGAATGAGGAAGATCCCATTTAAATGCTGCGTCCACTTAAAGGAACGTGCCTCTAAAATGCGGAGAACTCCTAAAAACCACGTTTACAAACATCAGCCTCGCTTGTAAATGTTGTAAAACTGTGTCGGAGTCTGAAGCCAGCACTGTTCCACTCCTAAACACCTGGAACGTAGGTTTGAATAAAACGTGTTACTTTCTTTCAGATCTCACGTAATGCTAATACTCTGTTGTATAAAAGGACTGATATTGTATGATTAGTGTAAAAAGCACTTTCCGTAACAGATTTTAACATCATGTTTGTGTACTATTTGGACTACTCCGTTATTCATTCATCTCATTTTTGTGGCACAGTTCTGACTCCCTGCCAGTGCCGGTACCCGTGCTCTTTCTGAACCACCCAGCTGACCGAGACCTCGTCCTGGAATGCCCCGGGGCACGTCCCAACACGGCTGTGGCCTGGGATCATGGATCAAAACCAATCTACAGATCAGAACACCTGCCAGGTGGTAACAGTAGCACCCCCCCACCCAGGCTGTGGATAGATACAGGACATCACCTCGTGTTCCAACCAACCAAAGCGCAGGACTCAGGTATCATCACATCCGTTACCTTTAATCGACAGAGATGAAGGTAACTCTTTGGTTCTTGTTGACCTTCCTTCCTATAATTTAGCTTTACGGCTTCCAGATGAATTCTGCTGAGGCTCATGATAATAATATTCACCTTCAATTTTAACTTTCCGTCAAGCAATCTTTTAGGTTGTTGAACTGAACATTTTAATGGCGGTCCAGCGTGATGGAAGACTGAATGTCTCCATGTCAATACCCTCCAAGAGTGAGAAACTCTAAATCTTTCTCAGTTAAAGCTTCAGAAGTCTCTCCAAGCCCACATCTAGACCAGTGAAACAGTGCGTGGCACAGAGGCTTCCTGTGTGTTTGGGTGTACCAGCGGTCAGACTGGAGTGTCTAAACCTGGAAAACTTCATATTCTAAAGGGTTTTGTGTCTTGAAAGCTAACTTTAAGGTTAGCCACAAGTAAAAAAGTGTGTGCTAAGTTGTCAAACGTACCATTACCTCACGTCCAAATAAGCCCTTTGTCATTTCTTATCCAATCATCTGTTTGCACTGCTCTCCAGCCTCACCAACACATGATGTTCCAACGATGGTCAGTCACTGCTTTGCATCTCCTCGTTCCCTGTTCTTTCTCACTGCAAGCAGGATCAAAGTAATCCTTTTGAATAAACAGCTAGCCCCCTAAAACAGTAACTGTCTGACAAACAGATATCATACCGTTACGTTGGGACGCGTTTTCATGTAGCACACAGTCTAGTGGTTGTGTATTTCTGGCGATATTAAAGCAAACAGCTTTTTCCTCCATGTGTTTTCTTATTCAGGAGTCTACTACTGCTGGCTGGAAGGTCACCGTGCTGCCGAGATACATCTGCTGGTTTATTCCCATTTGGGACGAGGCCAGTCGCTGTTGTCACATCCTGACTTCCCAGCTGCCGTTCAGACGGTGTTAAAGTCCTACGCCGCCATGACCGCTCTGTTTTGTCTGCTGTTATTTTGCAGAGCCGGGATCAAACACCTCACAGAGGACGCAACACACAGTGATTAAACCAAATGAAATGTAATTCTCTCTTTTTGATTCATGATGGATATGCTGAAGACCATCAGGAAGGATTATTTCCTCCAAAAACTAAAATGAAGCATTTAGTATGAGAGTGTCGGTGGGCTGCAGTGCCTCCATGTAGAATTAGAATGATCCTCTTTTTTACATGCATGTGTTGGATTTCATTACTGAGGAAGACAATTAGAGCTGCTGGGAAAAAAGAAAAGAAAATGATTTCTGACTTTTGACTTCTGACACTAAAGTCAAAATTCAAATTCTTTATTATTTTCTTCATTTTCTTTTGAAGGACCCTAATCCTCTTTCATAAATTACAGATTATGGCCATTTCTCAATATGCGTACTTGTCTGTACTTGTGTACTCGGGTCGTTGTGAAACGTCATCAGCTCTGACCCAAGTACTGTTACAATCCTAAGGATGTGTCATGGCGGGTATGCTCAAAGTTCCTGGATGTATTCTAACTCCGCCCATCATATCGAGGATGCATCCTTCAGCAGACCTGGGACAGCAAGGTGTCCCATAATGTGCCGCATCACCAACAGTTATATCCTGAACGTAAAATGTCAGAAACGGCCCATGTCCATGAAAGCAGTAGCTGTGGCAACACTAGAAACTTCACCAAGTTTCACCATCTTTGTCAAAAACAGAATGTCTTCTGCTCCGTTCAGATCAGACGGACAGGAAATGGGTCATTCAAGCCAAGCTAGTTCTGTAACTGTGTCCAGGATAAGAAACCTGGAATGAAACTTGATCTCATTTTCACTGATGTTTCGTTTCGTTTTATTGAGATCCTCATTAGCTTCTGCCTAAGTGCAGATGCTAGTCTTCCTGGGGTCTCATACATTTTCATACAATAGTTTACATAAGATAATACCCAACACACACACACACATTCACGCACACACATCCCTAATTCACATAATACCAGTAGCTCAAGATGAAATCACATATCTAGAACAAAATTACTTATATAAACTAATATCGGGAAAGGAGTTAATCAAACCAATAAAGATTAAAAATAAAATATAACAGAATGGTGACATCATGTCCATTGTTTCGTTCATCGATATCCAGTATTCGACCTCAAACCCAGATTCTCAATCCTTCGTTGCAGAGTTCATAGTCACTATACAATTAAATGTGTAAACAAAAAAATTTTCAGTTTCTTCTGAAAAGAAATGTTATTACTTTCAAAAATTAAAAATCTAGGTAATGCATTCCATGCAATCATAGCTTTATAGTGAAAAGATGGTTGAATTTGATTTGTTCTACTGCGTGGTAAAACACATTTCATCTCATTTATCTGTCGTGTATTTTAAGTATGATTATCTGAAAAAAACAATAATTTGCCATATATAATTTTTGGTGTTTTTGTAATTATTATTTTCCTCACAGTTGTTACCAAGATGTTTTCAGTCCTTTTTCTTCTCTTAACTCTCACCTATTATTTGCAGCTGTCTCACTCTACGCAGCCTCTCTCCTCCATCGATTATGTGTCAATTGTTTCTTCATCACTTCTCTATTTCCTTTCCTTCTGCCTGCAGACATGCAGCTTATCTGTTCGTCTGACGTCACTCAGAGCCAGCTTTATGAACAATGATCAATCAGAAAGGAAGGTTCTCTCAGGGCAGTTGTTCTCATTTTCTGTTGGAATGAAGAGAAAAAGGCAATAACCACAGTGTTGCTCCTGCAATGTTCAATTATTTCGTATTTCTGCTTCTTAACAAATTTACAACTACGTTTAACATTTTGATATAGAATACAACATGATACCGGTAATAATTGTCTATTGGTTGGATAAAGGTTGAACTATAGAGAAGAAGAAGATATCATTTCTATAGCGCCTCTCAAGCTAAAAATCCTGAGGCGCTTCACAAAAACTAAACATGTAAAAATATAAAAAAGCATTTAGAAAATGTTTTAAAATATATTTTACATGAGCAAAAATAGACGATTGTGATTAAAAATGCAAAGAAAGAGAGAGAGTGAACAGGAAAGAGGGAAACCAGTGGATCCTGAGGAAGGTGGAATAGGTGGGGAGAGCAGAATAAAGAGAGAGAGGTGAAGAAGGTCATACAAAAGCCAGCTTGAACAAGTGAGTCTTCAGCTGCTTTTTAAAGGAGACCACTGAGTCCACTGATCTCAGGCTCAGGGGGAGAGAGGTCCAGAGTCTGGGGGCCACAGCAGCAGATGATCTGTCACCTTTGACCTTTAGCCTGGTGCTGCACAACCAGTAGGCTTTGATCACTGGACCTCAGGGGCCTGCTGGGGGTGTAGGGACTAAGAAGATCACCAATGTAAGATGGTGCTTGTCCATGTAAGGCCCTATAGACCAGAACCAGGACCTTGAAATGAACCCTGAAGTTGACTGGCAGCCAGTGAAGCTGGAGGAGAAGCGGGGGACAGAGGACATTCACTCCCAACTCATTAATACATGCAATGAAACGTTATTTATCCTTGGTAGACCAAGTTTGCAGGGAGAAGCTAGGGAATGTTTTTATGTTGTCTTTAGCTGCAACAATCAAAAAGAAACCATCATTTTAATCTGATTTTTCTAACCTGGCTTGTGAGTGGTAAGCTTCCATTTGCAAGTCATGCTAATTAGAGCTAACGTGTTTTTTTCTAACACAAACTCGGCACACTTTCTCAAAGTAATCCCCTTTTCCCCTAGCAGCCACACGAGGCTGTTTAGCTGCCCTTTGTCACGTTCTGGTTAGGAGGAGTAGGACCCAATATGCAGAGCACCAGACGACATGAGGCAGGAGTTGATATAAAGTAAAAGAATCCTTTTATTGTAGGATGAACAAAAATAAATCCAAAGGCATGGAGCCCAAAATCCAGAAACCCAAAAGCAGGAGAACAAAGCTCAATCAGAGCACAAACTGGGGACTAGACAGGAAGCTCACACAGAGCACCAAAGAACAACGCTGACAAACAACAATGGACCGACAAGAACAATGAGACAAGGAGGGCTTATATAGACAGGGAGGAGCAATTAGGGAAACAGGAAGCAGGTGTGTGGAGTGAGGCTGGAGGGAAGGCAGGTGACAACAATTATCTGGATGGGGAAGAGAACCAGTGGAGGGCAGATAAACCTAACACTATATGAAACACAAAACTTAACCTAAAGACTAAGGGAAGGACTCACACAAACACACACACAAACTCATACACACATACAATGAACCGGGGAACAAGAGGCTGGGGCTACAACTTAAGACACACAACAGAGATGCAGACAAAGGACACATGAGGGCGCTAAGAGAACACAAAAGGAGAACCTGGAGTGGGAACTGGAGGAGCTGGGGAACAAAGGGACACAGAACATGGCACACTTGGGAGTGATGCAAGTCGCCTGAGTGAAATTCACTGTTGAATTCAAGTCAGTTGGTGTAAAAGTGTGTCCAATTCTGACTTAATGTAGACACACAGTTAGGTAACACTAGCATAGCGTATGCAGATGTATGTTTAGGGATTTTACAGGGGCACAAACAGGAACAGGGACCAAGGGTAATCACAAGTCATTCATGGGGATTTTGTACAGGGATGCTTAGAGATACATATGAAGGTAACTCTAGGTAAACCAACACATTCTCACACCCAAAGCATCGAAATATGACGATCAGGGTGCCCCAGCACATCGGGAGAGGACGCGTCCGTGACACGGACATTATTCCTCGAACCTCTCGCGATTTAACCTTCCCCTCACCCCCGTCCTAACCTTAACTCAGTAATTTTCAATTAAGCTTTGCATGCGCAAGCTGGTTAAGGTTAGAATGGGGTTGAGGGGAAGGTTAAGTAGATCACGACTCGGTCAAATGTCCGTGTAACCGCAGGCGTCGGATACCGACACTCTGGGACAGCGCGTCCTCTCCTGACGTGCTGGGGCACCCTGATCGTCATATTTCGACGCTTTGGGTGTGAGAATGTGTTGGGTAAACATAAGTGTGTAAAGGGTGAGAACAGGGTAAATAGGGGGTGTGTTTGAGAACACATACCACCTTCAGGTAATAACCTGAGAAGAATCTAGTCCCACCCTGTAATGGGGTTACTACCTTTCAGATATGAAAATAAGTTTTTTTTTGTTGTTTTTTTTTTATGTTTTATTTTCATTTATTGACATTAAAATGAAAATACAATCAGAACTAAATTGCTGCAAGCCAAAATGAAAAAGGGGACAGAAAGAAGAAAAACTTATGTTGTCTGCCCCTTTTAACTAAAATAATATTAATACAAATGAAATAATCACATGATTCTTAAAGAAATTGAACAATATAGTTCCTGGACCTGTTGGCCGACAAAATCTCAACCCATGAATTTGAGAAAAAAAATAGAAAAAGAAAACAATTTACACAGAAAGAAGCATTAAGTTACAGATCTATATACATACATATGTACACATACGAATACATACTAGTTTTTTTTTTCCTTTCATCCCCCCCACCCCCCTCCCCTCACACATTTATGTAACGGATCTATATAAGTTAATCGTTTTATTTTTTATCTCTTTTTTGAAAGTCAATATTGTTTTTGCATTCTTGAGTTCAGTATTCAATTTATTCCACAGTTTAACTCCATATGTGGAGACACAATGTTCCTTTACGAGTATCCGATGTCTAGGTATGTTAAATAATTCATGTCCCTTTAAATCATATTTGCTATGTCTTTTTGTAAATCGTTTAATTAATCCTGCAGGTACGTTCCTTTTGTTTGCATTATACATAAATTTTAAAATATTGTTGTCCACCAGATCGTAGAATTTTAGTGTTTTTAATTTAATAAATAATGGATTGGACGGATCTCTGTAGTTGCTCCTTGTGATTATTCTGATTGCTTTTTTCTGTAAGATGTAAATGGAATTTGTGTAAGTTTTATATGTTGTTCCCCAGATTTCAATGCAGTAGTTCAGGTACGGTATGATCAGTGAGTTATATAACAAATATAATGAATTATTGTAAAGCTACCCTTTAGCTCTATGTAACAGTGCAACAGTTTTAGATATTTTAGTTTTGACACTGTTTATATGTAGTTTCCATGACATTTTTTCATCAGTGATGACTCCCAGATACTTGACTTCTTTAACTCTTTTAATATTAATCTCATCTATATTTGATAAAATTTCATCATTTGAATGTGTATTACTAAATATCATAAAACAGGATTTATCACTGTTTAATGATAGTTTGTTCCCATCAAAACATAGTTTAATTTTTTCATCTCTGTTTGTATCACTTCTATCATCTGCTCAACATTATCTCCTGAATAGTAGAAAGTTGTATCATCTGCAAATAAGGTGCATTTTAATACTTTGGATGCCTCAACAATGTCATTTATATAAATGATAAATAGTTTAGGGCCCAGTTACCCCACCACAGCCTCTCGGGGCTGTGACCCCCCCCCCCCCCCCCCCCCCCCCCCATCGAGTGCGTGTGCCAAGTCCAAATGTGACTAAGACTACTCTGTGACTGGAAGGTCTGAGCTGTAAACCAGAGAGGCCTAGATACAGGGTGGGAGCGAGCGTAACAGAAACCAGAGAACAGAGACACATACAGGTTGATCGGTGAAGTTTAGTTCTTTGTATTCCCCACAATAATCCACGAGATGGTGATGAAAAAAAAACGTTAGTAAGACTAATATTTGAAACAAATTAAGAAAAGTTTATTTTAAAAGTTAGCATGCAGACAACAAAGAGATCATTTAAAAAAGTCCAAACGAGTCACAAGACCATTCACGTCCTTAATCATGAAGCACCACAGGGAAGGCTCCTCTCGAGGTAACTCTTGTTCCTCCTAGCAGAAGGTCGCAGAAGGAGCTCTCCATCGACACCTTTGGCCGTCTCTCCCTGGCACCCTCCTCCTGCAGCAGTGACTGCGGGTCACAAAACACTGGGTAGAACCTTTGGTCGTGGCAGCAGCCCGTTAAAGATCCTCCACAGGATCTGCCCCTATGGAGCTTCACCCTTCAAGCAGCAGTGGAAGCGTTTACTCACGCAAGTGAGCAGAGGTCCCCCCTCTGTTGTCAATCACACACGTTGCTTCACACACGTCACTGCTCCAGCTGCAGGAATGGGACACTTAAACTCGTCTCAGCATGGGTTGCTCCACTTTTAAAACTCAGCTAATCCTTCTGCCTTCTCACTGGCTTCCTGCAGGCTGCTCTCCCTTTCATGTCCTCCCAGCTCTGTTGGCACCTAATTGGCAGTCTCAGGACAGGTGACTGTCATTTAGCAGAAATGTCCACAAAGTCCACAGTGGATCAAGCGCAAAAACACAGAGAAACAAAATGCAATAAACATCAAGCTCAAAAGCTAAAATCATGCAAATAAAACAAAACTGCTCAAGTAATTACACAGAATATACCATTTTTCCACTGTGTGCCATCCCTCCACGTTTTACCTTGTGACAGTCCCTGGCACATCATTCGGATGACATATACCGTGCTGGTTTCTGGCCAAGGTTAGACCTTGCAGATCGGGTTGCATTGACAATCCAACACAACGGCAGCACATTGAACAAATTTTAAACAAATTTTGTAAGTGGTCAGAAACACAGCATTGTTTTTCTTGTGAAATTCCCAATCAAATCAAATCAAATCAACTTTATTTGTATAGCACTTTTCAAACAAAAAAATGCAACTCAAAGTGCTTCACAGATTAAAATGGCCCCATAGATCCCATATCCCCATCTCAGCCTCCCTCCCCAAGTATAAAACATTTGACAATTACACTTCCCCTCCCGCAGCCAATTTCCAAGGTGTACGTACACTCACCCACACACACACACACACACACATGCACACGCAAACACACCCACACACACACACACACACACACACGCACACACACACACGTGAACAGAGTAAACAATAGGCTGAGTTCAGACGGGTCAGGTAATGGACGACACATCATCAGCAGAGCCATCTGCCTCGACAGCAACAGATCCGTGGCAGCAGCCAAGACACTGGCCCATGACGCCCAGGGAGGGAGGGCGGAGACCCCACCACTGCTCGGGCACTACCCAAGGAGCGCCCCGGTCGCCGCCGCCGACCACCGGCCCCAAGGCAGAGGGCTCCGCAGAGGAAACACTGGAGGATTAAAATATATAACAAGTAAAATAACAAAAGCTAATATGGATAGAAAGTAACTGATAAAAAGTGATTATAAATAAACAAATACGACAAGTGATTCAGTTAAACAGACTAGATAAATAGTAATCAGTTAAAAGCTAAGCTAAAAAGGTGGGTATTCTTAAAAGCGTGGACGTTCCCTTCGGCCCTGAGGTCCTCCGGCAGCCCGCTCCAAAGGCGAGGGCCGTAGTACTTGAAGGGCGCCTTGCCGTGGGTGTGAGTCTTAACTTTAGGGATAACTAGGAGACGGCTGCCAGAGGAGCGCAGAGACCGTGAGGGTTTATATAGTAAAAACAGTTCTGAAAGATAAGAAGGCCCGAGACCATTAAGACACTTAAAAACCATTAAAAGAACCTTAAAATCGATCCTGAAACATACGGGGAGCCAGTGCAGTGATTCTAAAACCGGAGTAATGTGCTCCTGCTTCCTGGTCTTCATCAGGACACGTGCTGCTGAGATTTGTAAAAGTTGTAAACCTGAGATGTTCTTTTTGGGAAGACCAGAAAGCAGGGCATTGCAGTAATCAATTCTACTGGTTACAAAAGCATGCACTAGCGTCTCCGTATTGGCCCGAGAGAGAATGGGCGGACTCTGGCGATATTCTTAAGATGGTAAAAACCTATTTTTGTGACGTTTTAAATGTGGGGAATAAAAGTCAGCTCAGGGTCAAAACTAAGACCCAGATTCTTCACTTGTAGTGATGGAAAAAAAGAGATTGGTTGTAGTTTAGGTAAAAGTTTCTCTCTCTGGGCCTCAGGACCGATGACTAAAACTTCAGTTTTGTCTTGGTTGAGCTGGAGAAAGTTTTAAGTCATCCATGATTTAATATCTAAAATCCAGTTAAAAAGTGTTTCCATTGGCTGTGCGTCATCAGGAGACACAGAGATGTACAACTGTGTATCGTCAGCGTAACTGTGGAAATTCACCCCATGTCTCCTGATGATGCTGCCCAGAGGGAGCATCTAGAGATTAAAAAGCACTGGGCCTAGAATTGAACCCTGAGGCACACCGTATGTGATGCTGTGGACCCCAGAGGAACAGGTATCCAGACTCACCATAAAAGTCCTGTCTGTGAGGTAGGAAGCGAACCAACTGTGAACAGCACCGGAGAGGCCAATCTGTTTTAAACGGGTTAAAAGAATAGTGTGGTCTACTGTATCAAAGGCAGCGCTTAGATCCAGCAGAACCAACACTGTTGCCCTCCAGGCATCATAATTTGTTCTAAAATCATTTAAAATCTTCAGAAGAGCCGTATCAGTGCTGTGGTTCACCCTAAAACCAGACTGCAGTTTCTCTAGGACATGTTGGCGGTTGATAAAATCTTAAGTCAGGGGTCTGACTACCGCCCGTTTAAAAGCAGCAGGAAAGACCCCCGTCTGAAGGGAACAGTTCATCTAAGTTAAAATCTCATCTCTAAATGAGTCATAAAATTGTTTGAAAAACCTAGTGGGATGCAGCGTGGTTAACTACTAGAACGAATGCTGTTTGCTATCAGCTTTGTTAGATTCTGAAGAAAAGATCGGACATTAGCATATGAACTTATATTATGCACAAATATCTAGGATATTAATGCAGTCGATAGAAGTTCATACACTAACTGTCTTGGTCTATATTTTAATCCAAAGATTAATGTTTAATTTAAGATAATTACATTTAATAGCAAAAGTTTATTTATTTAATCAGAAGTTAAAGGAATCTGCTTTTTCAATAACCAAGAATACACCATTCTGTGTTTCATTTCAAAGAAGAGTCAGAGTTTTAAAAAGTTAAGAATTTATTACTAACACTTTTGAAAGAGGGTGCATGACAGTCGCACATTTTGGCTGATTGGCTGCACCTGGCGGTAAGGCGTTTCCTGTTTCCTGTTTTCAGTGTTGCACTCCGTGTAGCTGTTTGGTGTTTGGGGCTCGCTAAAGCTGATTTAATTTCTCTGTACTTGGATATCTCTGAGGTATTGTAGCACAAAAGCACGCTAAAACACACATTTTCTGTTGTTCCACCTAGCTTTTAGGGAACCATTTGAGTTTGCACGCAGTTTATTTGGTGTTGAACAGTTTGCTCGTCCAGTTAGCTTAGCCTCAGCACGGCTATGGCTACTTCTGTCTCTGCTCCTCTGTCTCCTATCGCTTGCTCTCTGTGTCAGATGTTTAGTTACTCCTCTGCCTCCTTTAGTGATAATGGTACGTGTAATAAATGTAGCATTTTTGTAGCTTTGGAGGCGAGGGTGTCGGAATTGGAGTCCCAGCTCTGCGCTGTTGAAAAACCCGTAAACAGCCGTAGCTACTTAGCTAGCGTGGGGCTAACTAGCTCAGAACCACCCCGTAGCTGTCCTCCAGCAGAACCTGAGCAGCCGGGACCTTAGGCCGGCTGGGTGACGGTACGCAGGAAGCATAGAACCCAGCCCGTGGGCCACCACCAACCCGTCCACGTTTCTAATAGATTTTCCCCGCTCAGTGACGCACCCACTGACAAGCCGACTCTGATCATTGGCAGCTCCATAGTCAGAAACGTGGCATTAGAGACCCCAGCAACCATAGTTAAATGTTTACCTGGGGCCAGAGCGGGCGACATTAAATCTTATCATAAACTGCTGGCTAAGGATAAGCGTAAATACAGTAAGATTGTTATTCACGCTGGCAGTAACGACACCCGGTTACGCCAATCGGAGGTCACTAAAATTAATGTTGCTTCGGTGTGTAAGTTTGCCAAAACAATGTCAGACTCCGTAATTTTCTCTGGCCCCCTGCCTGATCGGACCAGTGACGACATGTTTAGCCGCATGCTGTCCTTCAACCGCTGGTTGTCTAGGTGGTGTCCTGAAAACAACGTGGGCTACATTGATAATTGGAAAACTTTTTGGGGAAAACCTGGTCTGATGCGGCGAGACGGCATCCATCCCTCTTTGGATGGTGCAGCTCTTCTTTCTAGGAATATGGCCAGTTTTATTAGTCCTCCATGACAACCCAGGGTCCAGACCAGGAAGCAGAGTCGTAGTTTAACACACCCCTCTGCAGCTTCTGTACTGTTACCCACCCACTACCCCATAGAGACAGTGTCCTGCCCACGGCCAAAATCACACAGATTAAATATCAGGCTTAATAAAGCAAATCATGGAAATCTCATAAATATTAGAACAAATTCAATTGAGCAGAAAATTAGAAAAATTAAATGTGGGTTGTTGAACATTAGATCCATTTTTTCTAAGACTTTGTTAGTTAATGACTTGATTTGTGATAATCAGATCTCTTTGCTCTCTCTCACAGAATCCTGGCTGCAGCAAGAGGACTATGTTAGCTTAAACGAGTCGACTCCTTCAAATTATTTAAATCATCATATTGCTCGAAGTACAGGGCGAGGAGGAGGAGTAGCAACCATTTTTCATTCGGACTTATTAATCAGTCCCTTACAGATTAATAGTTACAGTTCATTTGAACATCTTATTCTTAGTTTTCCTGATCCAGATTGCAAAACTGTAAAACCACTCTTGTTTGTAGTTTTATATCGTCCACCAGGCCCTTACTCTGAGTTTTTGGATCAGATCTCTGATTTTTTATCAGATTTGGTGCTAATTACTGATAAGGTCATTGTAGTGGGGGATTTCAACATTCATGTGGACATTGAAAATGATAGCCTCAATGTAGCCTTTAGTAATATCTTAGACTCAATTTGTTTTACTCAAAGAATACATAGCTCCACCCACTCCTGCCATCATACATTAGACCTTGTGCTGACTTATGGCATAGAGTGTGAGGAAATAACGATCTTTCCACATAATCCAGTCCTCTCGGACCACTTTCTGATAACCTTTGAGTTTTTTATAACTGAGTTCTCGAGACATGAAAGTAAATTTCACTATAGTCGGCCTCTATTTGACAACGGGCTTGAGCACGTTCAACACAGGTCTTAAGACTATGGTGGGCACTTAATGCACTGTGATTTATTATTGTGTGATTGTTCAGTTAAACAATGTTGATTATATATTTCTTCATCAAGTTGACGCAGCGATAGCTTGATCTTGTTGTATTGTTGTTGTGTCCCTTTTGTTGTTGTTTTTGCTTTATTTTTTTATCTCTTTCTGCAGGTCTAGAAGCAGAGTCTTGTTCATTATTGTTCATTTTTGTGGACCCCTCTCTCCCCACCTTTTGTCTTTTCCTTTCTCTTTCACCTCTGTCTCCGTGTCTGGTCGGAATTACAAAGCATTCAAAAACAACAACAATAAAGTTTTAAGTATCAGGCGTGACATTAAAAGCAGACGCTTTGATGCTCCACCTGAGAGTAAATCTGTAAGGCTTGTTACCAGCATTCAGACATCAATTCTGTTTGCTTCACAGCCAGACAGGACACGGAGAAAAAAAAGAGATCAGTAAATGAGCGTAGAAGGGGAGAATCTTAAACAAGGATAGGAGTGATTAAGAATTTTTTTTAATGAGAAAACACCACAAACAAAATAATCCATCTGGTGCCACAGCACTTCTTTTGTTATTGCTTCAATAATGTTTGGTTGATTATTACAACTCAGGCATTTACACTTGCAGATCAATAACAAAATAAGCAGAAGAAGACAGAAAATGCTGGAAATATTCATTTGACCTGCTCTGGGCTTCACGGTTAACTCTACAAGGTTTTAAAATGTCATTTTCTTTCCTCCTCGTTCCAAATCACAAGCACACAAACACACAGGATGTGCTGAGAAATATCATTATCCTGTCACACAACAGAATGTGAAGATGGCAGAGGCTCCTGCTGAGTGTAAGATGGAGACAGACTGACAGGATCACAGGCAGCGTGGTGAACGTGTTCTGACAGAATATCTCACCCAGACTGGGTCTTGTCACCAGGGAGTGAGCTGTTGGCTTCCTATTTCAGACAACTCTTGTGGACTTGTGTTGAGCGGGTCCTTGTATACAGTATGTGTCTGTCCCTCTGGGCCTGGCCTCTTACACCACACACAGCAGCTGTTGGAAAGCCACTCTCAGATCACATCTCTCCTGTGTTGTGTTATAACAACTAAAACCACCAAAACTAGCTTCATATGACAATGCAATCAATCATTGATATGCAAAGGTGCATTTTACCTTTGAAATCAAAATTTAAACCTGGTTTAAAACTTTGAGATCCCCTCAAACTATGACATGGACCAGCGGACACATGCAACACATTTTGAATGGACATTGTGAAGAAAGCTGTTCAGATGATAACGTGATTAAATTGAAGTGATTTTCAAATAAATCAGAACATTGTTGTGTGTAATAAAACATAACTTAGACACGGGGGGGGGGGGGGGTAAACAATGAGATTTGGTTTTGTTTTATATTTTAATGACGGACACATTTGATCTGCATTAATAAAAGGCTTAAGCGTTACCAGTCCCCCCTGCATGGTCAGTGTCTCCCTCCTTCTTCGGCACGATGCCACGCACACTTGCCAGTCCGTGTACTGCTGAGATCCTAACGGCGAGCGGTGGAGGATCAGAGGTGCCAGGGCCTCCTCCAGTGGCAGACACACTCTGGCAGTGGCAAAACATAGTTTTTTTTTTTTTTTTTTTTTGCCTCCACCTTCAGATCGGACCATTTTTTTAAATATCCCCCTCAGGTCTCTCTGAAGAACTCACAACATTGACAGCTTCAGTAACGCTGTGCCACTCCATGGATTTTCTCTTATTTGTTTTGCAAAAGCACTTCCTTTCATTTCTCCACCTCACCCAGAATTTCTGCTTTGGTGAAATTGATCTTCCTTGATCTGCAGTCGCTATCGTTAATGGTGAAATGCTGCAACGAGTCGGCTTATGTAAATGCATGAGATCCACAAGGCCTTTGCATTGACCATTTATGGCAGTAAGTGGGCGTGTTGAGGACGGGATGTGATCCAGAAACACCTGAGAACCTCTCTAGTTAGTCTCTGATTGATTTGGTGATAGACATAAGTTTGATAATTATAGACCAATCTCATTGCTTTCTCGGTTTTCTAAAGTGCTTGATAAATGGTTGTTCAGAAACTAGATAACTTTATTGAGAAGGAAAACCTCCTGAGTGAGAGTCAGTATGGGTTTCGATCACATAAATCTACATCCCTCGCTTTATTGGAATTAAATGAAGAACTTTCATCAGCAATAGAAAAAAATATATACAGTGGGTTTGTTTATTGATTTTAAAAAGGCATTCGACACAATAGATCATAGTATTTTACTCTCCAAGCTGAGGGATTATGGGATACGTGCAATCGCCCATGACTGGTTAAGTAGTTATTTGACCAATAGAAATCAATTTGTACAGTTAGATGATGAAATTTCAGATTCACTAGAGATTATGCACGGTGTCCCACAGGGGTCAGTGTTGGGCCCTAAGCTTTTTATTCTATATATAAATGACATTTGTGATGCGTCCAAAGTATTACAGTTCATATTGTTTGCTGATGACACGAATATATTTTGTTCTGGAAATGATTTAGAAATTATTATTCAAAATATGGTTTGTGAAATGTCTAAACTTAAGAAGTGGTTTAATGACAATAAATTATTTCTCAATTGGAATAAAACAAAATTCATGGTTTTTGGTAACAGAAAAACTAATGATTTAGTTACGTTGTCTATTGATGGTTTTTTAATTGATAGAGTAAATGAAGTCAGATTCTTAGGGTTCTCTTGGACCATAAACTTACTTGGAAATCCCGTATAAAATATATAAAACAAAAAATATCCAAAAGTGTTGGAATTTTAAACAAAGTCAAAGGTTTTCTAGAAATTTCAATGCTTCAGACATTACATTATTCATTTATCTTACCATACTTAACTTATTGTATTGAGGTTTGGGGCAATACATATAAAACAAACACTAATCCTTTGTTTCTGTCACAGAAGAAAGTTTTGCGAATTCTATATAAAGCAAATCCGAGATAACATACTAACAAATATTTTGTTCTATCTAAAATTATGAAATTCAAAGACTTAGTTAACTTGAAAATTTTACTAATTATGTTTAAGGCTAGAAATAATTTACTGCCAATTAATCTACAAAGGTTCTTTGTTTTGATCCCAAAAAATGATAAGAGTAGAAAGAAACCAGAGTTTAAAAGGATATTTGTTCGTACTACATTAAAGCAAATGTGTATTTCAATATATGGTGTGAAATTATGGAATAACCTGGATGATGAATTAAAAAATGTACAACTACTGATCAATTAAAAAAATGTGTAATGATAAAATGCTAAAATCGTATGATTTGGTGAGTTGAGGATGGGGGGTTAATGTTTTAGTAGTGATATTATTTGTGGAAGTAAGAGAGCGGTTTATTTTTTGTGTATAAGGCTACTTTGTACTTTTTGTTATTTATCTTGTCTTAGTTAAAGGGGGTAGGTCATATAAGATTTTTTCTTCTTCCTCCCCGTATTTCACTCAAATGCTTATATTCTAATTTGAAGTTGTATATTTCAACTTTGAGTGAAATAAATTATTGAATTGAAATTTATGAAGCGGAGATTGCGTGCAGCTGTGCGTACTCCATGTTTGATAGATCACAAACCTACTTGGCGTAGTAAAAAAAATTTTTTGCTGAGCTTAAGTACGGTTTTAGTAAAGATTCTACGCAGTGTTTTATAAATGAGACCCCAGCAACTGTATAGCTCCTTTTAGAGTCAGAGAAAGCCAAAGCGCTTTACACTACAGTGAATTATTCATCCATTCACACCATGGACATAGTTTTTTACACGTCCCCCTATACGCTGTATTAAATAGACTCTAGTTGAGCACTAGGACCAAGTGGAAAACAACCCTTTGTGTCTGTTTCCTATTAGAACCGTCCATAAGCTCATCTATTGGCTCTGCTGATACTTCCTAACATGTGATTGGCCGTTCCTGCTGTCACTCCACATTGTAAACAGGACATGCACACCTTTTTCTAGTTTGCCAACTGCCGGGGGAGGGGGGTTCCAGTTCCAGAAAGTGAGTTTGGAACATCGGGGATATCCTGATAAATCTCTGCTTCACAAAGAGAGAATGGCAATGAAAGTAAAGGTCAGTGCCTCGTTCTTCATCCAGAAGGAGCAATAATCATTAGGGCTGGGGTAAACGATTATTTTCAAAACGATTATTCTGACGATTATTTTAACGAATAGTCAACTATTCTAATGACTATTTAGACAATTAATCAAATAATTATTTTTCTATTGCACAGTTAATAAAAACCAAAAAATCTCTAATAAATTCCTCAAAAAAATTGATAAATTGTTACTGTAAGAGAATAAACACTATAGGCCTTCAATTTTGTATAACACTGCTTTTATTGTGTTGGTTGGTTATGTTCTGGTGACGTGTAGAACTTGGGAGAGCAGGCTGCTGCCTGAGAGGTGGTTGGAGACAGGGTGTCTCCATGCTGCTTTGTTTTGGTCACTTATGTGCGTGAGGCGAGTGGTGTTACGGCCCTTCCTGGGGAGTTTGGATGGTGTGTAAAAAGGAAGGGACAATAACGGGGGATTTAAAAGTTAAAATGATGATCAGGTTTATTTACAACTACAAAACAACAATATACTATTTTGGAAGTATTCCCTACCCGTGGATTTATATACAGTTTTGCTCCTGCTTCAAATTATTACCTCCACGTGGATACCTTAATACTCTGCTGACTTGTGTGCTTCCAAAGGGATTATGCGAGGCTGTTGAAACCGTAGACTGTTCTTCGGAGTGGGGTTCGTACCTCACCACTTTGGCCTCTTCCTGGGGAACTGTACCTTCCCCTGTCGTCGGAGTCCCTTTAGGACTCTACCATACCATTGCCATACCAACTTTACTTATAAAGCACATTTAAAAATGGCATGGCAGCCGACCAAAGGGCTGTACAGAATAAAAAGTAAAAACTCAATATAAAACAATACACGGTCAACAATAAAATACACAACAAAGCAGATAATCACAGTCAATAAAAAGACACATAGTAAAATAATAAAAGTCAGGGATTTAAAAATGTCTGGTCGTTAAAGTGAGCCTTAAGTGGCGACTTGAATAGATGGAGGGATGGTGCCAGCCTCACTGAAAGAGGAAGATCATTCCAGAGTGTCAGAGCAGCATAGACAAAAGCACGCTGCCCCCGTGTTTTGTATTTCATTGTTGGAACGCGAAGCAGCAGGCAATCATTAGATCTCAGTGCCCGGTTTGGCACAGAACGAGTGACAAGATCAGACAGGTAATCCAGAGCCAGTCCATTCAGGGCCTTAAAAACAAAAATCTGGATTTTAAACTTGACTCTATAGCCAGTGGAGCCGCGCCAGTACAGGTGTGATATGGTCTCTTCTAGGGGTGTTTGTTAAAAACTTGGCTGCCGCGTTTTGTACGATCTGAAGTCTGTTGAGAGCGGAGGCAGGTAAACCAATTAAAATGAATTTGCGTAATCCAGTCGGGAGATGATAAAAGCATGAATTTTGGATTCCAGGTGTGCTCGTTTCAGGGTCGGTTTTAAGCAAATTAGTCTGCGCAGCTGGTAAAAACACAATCTGACCACTGTGTTAATCTGAGGGCCCATGGAAAAGTGTGTATCCAGTTTCACCCCCAGGTTGGTAACACACTGCTTGAGGTCATATGGGAGAGTGTCCAAATCAGAAGATAAATGTGTGGTTTTGTTAGCGGTCATGAGGAGTGCCTCCGACTTAGAATCCTTCAGCTTAAGGAAATTGTTGGCAAGCCAAACCCTCACTTCAGCCAAACATTGGTCCAGAAGAGAGAGGGAGCCTAGTTTGTTCAAAGCCAGGTAGATCTGGCAATCATCTGCATAAATATGATAGCCCAGGCCACATTTCCTCAGGATGAAACCCAGGGGGAGGATGTAAATTGAAAACAGGAGAGGCCCAAGCACAGATCCCTGTGGGACCCCCCATGAAAGTGGAAGGAATGTAAACTCTGGTTTGTTCAACACCAGGTTGTCTCTGTACAGACCACCGTACCATTGAAAAGGGGGGATATGTAACTGAATGAAATTACTGTTTTCCACCAAAAGTCATTTTCCCCCTCTCCCCTGACACAGAACTAGTCTGCTTAAGATATGGCCTCAAGGTCTCATGCATTTGTTATAAACTGCTTCTTTCCAGCTCAAGAGAAGAATGAAGAAAGGACTCTCTCCTTTTAATAAATCAAGAAACTATTTTTAATAAAGCTTACCAAACAAAGTGTTTGTCGACAATAAGATGTGAGCAGTCTGTGAAATCAAAATATTAATTACTTTATTATAATCCTATAGAACCTTTCAAACCCCCGTATCCACTTTTCCCATTGTTGTGGCGTGGAGAAATCAAACTGTCAGGAAGCTGGATGGTGAATGTAGCATTTGGGAGTAGATTCGCGTTTGCATAGTTGCCGTTTGGTTGCTGGTGGGGCGTTGACGTACGAGGCTGCGTGGCTGCTGCGCTAGCCCCCGCTTCTCCGTCTGACATCCTTATGTCTCGAGAAAACTTTCGATGATTAAGCTCTTACTGCTGATCCCACTTCTGACACCATGTCGTGTGTTCGTGCGTAAGGATTCAGTCGACATGTTGTAGAGCTTCTTAGCTTCCAGCGTTAATCATTTTCCGTTTGTTCCCAAAACCCCTTCAGGGTTGAACCCTTTCACAATAAAACCGGTTACAATACGGTGAACCCACCACAGTGGGAACAACTCTTAGAGGAAGCCTGGGAATGACTCGTCTGGTGGCTGGTGCTCGGACTGAGCCTCTTGGACAGGCTCCTGGAAAACCAGGGTGGTTAGGGTCTCCAACTGGAACTCCTGAAGGCCGATGAGGAGTCGAGGCCAGGCCCATGGGAATGTGAGAAGAGAGTGAGCTCTGTGTGTGTGTGTGTGTGTGTGTGTGTGTGTGTGTGTGTGTGTGTGTGTGTGTGTGTGTGTGTGTGTGTGTGTGTGTCCTCAAAAGGAGAGAAGGAGGTATTCAGTCTCATAACCCCGGGTTTCCACGGGAGCCGTCAGCAGCACGTTACTGCAGCAGCACGTCTTGCTCGCGTAAGCTGCTGCTTGGCCCTTCCCACGAGAAGCGAAGCAGCAGGGGAGCAGCTGTCACCGACCGAGCACGAAGTTACACGAGTGACTTCGTCAGTAAACACAACAACAAGCAGGAGAAAACTACAACATGGTTTGTGTTTTATGTTCTGTCCGTTTTATAATCGCCAATACGGACCTGAAAAACAAAGGAGACCGCTAGCTAGGTGATAACTTCTCACGGGGACGCACAGTTAGTAACTTTTTTTTAAAGTAAAGCAACCGGAAGGCAGTACGTTCTTTATTCTGAAAATCTCGGGAGCTTCTCTCCATTTCCGCGTCCGATTTCCTGTCTTTCCTTCTCCAAAAATGTCGAACTTGACCCGTTTCAGAGGCGTCGCGCGGAGAAAATAGAACCGGCGCGTAAAGGCCGCGACATGCTGCTCCTGAGACGCGGCCGACTCGCGCTGCTGACGGCTCCAGTGGAAAAGGTTCTGTTGACCACAGCGGTTCCTATCAGCAGCTATGACGTGCTGCTGCAGTAATGTGGTGCTGACGGCTCCTGTGGAAAGCCGGGGTAAGCCCTTTTTACGACTCACAATGCCGGCAAATCGGTGTAATATTACTGCAATGGTATGTCTATAAACGCGCCATGCTGGCATGTCATTGCGTGAATTTTGCGGCATTCGTTCCGCCTCGCTTGGTAGTAATATTGCGGTAATTTTGATGCGTGGTTCGTCTCACCACCTCTTATCAGAACAGGACTCAGTAGTGAAAGATAATCAAAAGTAAAGCAACTTGGACTGAGATCAGGAGCAAAAACGTGGTTGTAACATCTCTAGATATAAGTCTGTCATGTTCTAAGTCCCTTTGTTCCCCAGCCCCTCCAGTTCCCACTCCAGGTTCTCCTTTTGTGTATCATAGCGCCCTCATGTGTCCTCTGTCTGCATCTCATTTATGTGTCTCTTTGTGTTCCTCATTTGTCCCCTGGTCTTCAGCCTTCCAAATATAACTCTCGGGTCCCGTGTTCCTTTAGTCTTCTCCAGTCATCCCTCTGCAGTGTTTATAGTTTCAGCTTTTCATTTTATTAGTCTCTTTTATATGTTTTGTCCCACCAGTCTTTGTAGTTCTCCTTCCCTTTAGAATATTAGTTATGTGGTTGCTTTTCTTGTTTTTAGGTTTTTTCTTAGGTCTTGTGAGTTCCCTCCCTGATTAAGTATTGCTTTCACCTGGTCCTCTCCCCACACACCTGCAGCTCATCTGCCTCCCATCATGCCCAAGTTTATTTAAGCCCTGTCTTGTCTCAGTGTCTGGTCGGTCCATTGTTGTTAGTCAGTGTTGTTTTGTGTTTACGTTGGTCTGTCCTGCCCAGAGTTTTGCCCG
Source organism: Nothobranchius furzeri (assembly GCF_043380555.1). Lineage (NCBI taxonomy): Eukaryota > Metazoa > Chordata > Actinopteri > Cyprinodontiformes > Nothobranchiidae > Nothobranchius > Nothobranchius furzeri. Next base: position 43,025,122 of record NC_091755.1, on the reverse strand, counting down.
TCCGTGCTCAGTTTTTGAGCTTCTGTTTTTGTATTTTTTGATCTCCTGATCAGTCCCTGGGTTTGGCTTCCTGCCCTTTGACTTTATGTTTTTTTAGAATCATCCTACTAGTGATGGAATGATGATACCTCAAGGAGTGTATTGACACACTAGACAAACTGTGTCGGCACTGTATTGACAGTGTTGGTCATTCAATAGTGACACCTGCAGTATTTCTAAAATCATTGCAGGTAAATAAGATGGAAAAGCTTACATGCTGCAAACCAACACCAGGTGTGCAACATTTAATTTCCTGTAATCAAAATATCATATCATATCATTATGTAATTTAATTTACTCAATTTGTTAAGTTAAGTTGTTTATGAAAGGAGTTTAACATTTGCTTATAACCTTTGTGTAAATGCTACAATGAGTTGGCATGTTAAATCTTCTGAATGTGTCTAATAAAAATCAGAAGTAAAAGTTTTAACTTCTGTAAATGTGTTACCCTCTGTGTTAGATCATACAAAATAAAAGACTAAATATGGATTCATTTATGCATTTTTATTGAGGAACAAAAGTTTGTGCAGTGTGTTTGCTCCAAGGCCATTTCTCCTCTTAGACACCAGTTCCCCTGCCTTAGAAAACACTCTTTCACAGGGTACAGATGAAGATGGTGTGCATAAGAACTGAAGTGTGAGTTGATAAAGGTGTGGATATAAATTCTGGTTATTTTTCCAATATTGTAATGGGTCTTGTGTTCTTGGTGTGTTTCTTTCAGCCAGGTAGCGTTGGACTTCAATTATGGAATTGGCTGTAGTATTAGAGGTCATCCTGCTCTCCTCAACCTCCGTATCAAGGTGTCTCCAGAGATTGTGTCCTAACAAATAAATTGGAAATAAGTCTGTTAATCATTGGTTTACTATCACATGACAAACTTGCACAGAAATAAACAAATATTCACAAATAAATGTGTTTTCATACCTGAACTGTGTTCAGAGGGTGTGTAATAGACTATTTTTGACAATTCAGATTTTTTTTGGTGATAATTTCAACACACCTGGGGTATCTACCAATTCATCGTTGCCATGCCGAGCTCTATAATTCCTCAGCATTGATGAAGTGCTCTTATTGGAGTAAGACAGCTCTGTGGAGCAGAGCCGACACTTCACCTACAATAAAATAAATAGTTAATTTATCTGAAAACAATTTAAGCCTCTTACCAGAGAAAGACTACAAACACATTTAAAATACAGAAATAACAGTGAACTTTGCCAAATGGAGAAAACAATTTACCTTTTTGGCGTCAACAGATCAAAATTACTCCAGACTGGGGAAAACTTCTTGGAACGATCCATGAAGTCAGCGGAGAAAAGTGAGCGTGAGGGTAAGGAAAAGTCCAAAATCCAACAGCAACACTCTATCCAACAAATCCGCAACATGTCGATACAGTTTGTTTCCTTATAAACACACTTTGGCACGGCGCATCCAAACGACACACTTCCTGTGTCGGTCACGTGATATGTTCTTCCAGCGATGCACGCACCGATACGGGGTTTCACTCTTGTGCAGTCGACACTGTGCTGACGCGCCCGTGTCGTTCGTCCATCACTACATCCTACAAATAAAAGGATTTTTTCTTTACATCTACTCCTGCCTCGTGTCATCCTGGTTTCTGCATTTTGGGTCCAAACCATCCTCTCGACGTGACAAAGTCAGCTTTAAAAACTAAAACAATTATTTATGAACCAACATTAACTTCAATTAATGACACTAAATGAAATCTTTTTTCCTAGTTCATTTTAAACCAAGAGTCTCTTAACATCTGAATTTTTAAACTTGTTGGATCGTGAATCTGTTTAAAATTTTTGCTTTATACGTGCCCCTTTTTAACTTTGAGCCCCCGCCCCTTCATAGGTCTCTGCACGGCCCTGGTGAGCTTGATCTTGTTCTGACTTACGGACTGTCTGTATCCAACTTGGTGGTATCTGACGCAGTGTCTTCTGACCACCCTGTGCACCTGTAATGCAGGGTGTTAAGGTGCAGAGACATAGGATTTGAAACTGAATTATTTTCTACTGAATTTTTAAGTTCCCCTCTGTGTCACAGTGGTGCTGATAGTGGGTGTCTAACTACAGTACTGCTGGACTTGTGAATCAGTTCAGCAAGCTGTGTCATATTGTTTTAGACAAAGTTGCTCTGCTAAAGCTCTGGCGTTGGAGGACTTAAGTGGAGACATAGCTGAATGATGTCACTCGTGCGGCCAGGAGGGATTGTAGAAAGGCTGAGTAGAAATGGAGAAAAGATAAACCGCAGGTGTCTTTTGAAATCTTAAATACCTCCTGGTGTCATTAGGATAGAATAGATCCCGCAGAGTGAAAATTCACTTGTTACAGCAGCAGCAACACTTAGAGAAAAGGAAGATGAAAATAACAACAATACAGGTAAACACAGAAAGCAGGAAGCTATTCCTGTAATCTTCAACCACTAAAAAACAAGTAAAAGGACAACTTGGGTTTCAGAACTATGCAGCAGAAGGGACACAGACATACTATCCAAATTCGGTATTGCATGAGTATTGAACACATACTGAATATTGCATTGAAGTTATTGTGTACCATAATGCCAGTTTTGACATACACAAAATACGGGTATTGGTTGCTGGTCAGAGCAGCTCACCGCTGTTATGGGGTGGGCCTGAGTGCAAATGGGTGCGCCCAGGCCCAGTAGTTGAATTGAATGTGATATTTTGGGAACTGGAACCACACTGGAGATCTTCCACAGGATGGGGATCTGCTCCAGCTGAAAGCTGAAAGTTGGTCAGCACAGTCTTTGAGCAGTCTGGGGCTGTTGAATGGTGCAAAAATTGGAGATAGGGAGAGATTGGCTGGCTCAGTGGAGGTAGTTGGGGGTTGGTGGTGTTGCAGCAGTGGGGGGGGGGGGGGGGGTAGGAGTCAAGTCTGTTAAGGAACAGGTTAAGCTCCTGGGCCCAGTTATGATCCCCTTCAGCAGACTCAATTAATCAATCAATCAATCAATCAATCAATCAAAGCTTTATTTATAAAGCGCCTTCCACAGCCCTGTCAGGAAGCCCAAGGCGCTGAGACTCACTGGTACCACTTCTCCCACTGTGTCTGGTGATGTTTCTGAGGCCTTTCCATGGACCACAAGCATTGTTCTACCCCCGGTGTTTCTCCAGCTTTTTACTGAAGCCATCTTTACCCTGTCTGATCTTATATTTAATTTCTGCTCATCTGTTTCTCCAGTGTTAACAGCTTTCTTCTTATTGTTCAGCAGGGATTTCAGCTCAGAGGTCAACCAGGACTTATGATTTGAGAAACTCGTTGTGTTGGGACAGTGTTCTCTACACAGAAGTTTGCATAACCAGTGACACAGTGGGTCAGGTTATCCAGGTCATCTCCATGAGAACTGCACGGTGTCTCCCAGTTAGTGGTTTGGAAGCAGCAGCTACCTTCAACCACACTTTCACAGATTTCTTCTGGGGAGGCTCTCTGGACTCTGGAATCATGTGGATGAGATTGTGATTAGAGCACCCGAGCGGGGGGACGGGGGTGGCAGTGTATGTGTTTTTTACATTAGCATTCAGCAGTCAATTGTCTTATTTTCTCTGGTGTGGCACTTCACATACTGGATAAAGATGGGGGGAGTGGGGGAGAGCGAAGTGTGATTAAAATCCCAGGGAAATGTTATACATTTCAATTACTGGTAATTATTTTTAATGATAAAATATTAACTAATTAATTAACACATTAACTGAAAGGATTATTTAAATGTTATAACATTTTTTTTTACATTTGTATTTAATGGTAAATCTTAGTTACATTTTATACATTTTATTTTACAGGTAATTAAATTTATTAATTAAAAATTAACTAATTAATTTACACTTTATAAATTGAAAAAAAGTCAAACTCACATATAATTACTTTAATAAACAAATTAGAAAAAAATTCCCACAATACTTGAATAAAATTTTTTTAATCAAAATTGAATCCAAAGAGCTTTTGCAGGTTTACCAGAGCTACACTAAACATGAAATTAAATCTCAATTGTGTAAGAGCGTTTAGCATGCTGCAATACGTTCCCTTTAAATGTAAGTGACTTGCACGAACTATTTCATTTAAAGCCAGTACAGCAGCACCTAACTGTAAACCGATACACTCTGGTCAACAGGCTGCTGTAAACTGGTATTTCAAAACGGGCAAAGCGGTACCGTAGAACAAAACCGTGTACTCAAAATTTGTTTCCACGCTGCTCAACCAATAACTGGACATAGCTGAACAATATTTGTGAGGCTCAGTAAGCCAAAAGAGGGCTTCTGTACTCTTTGTTTAGTTTTCTCTTTCCAAAGGGGTGCAAATTGCATACCAGATGAGCAGGATATTGCCAGCCAACATAACAGAGAATGATTTTAGCCGACCTTAAACCAGCTTTAAAACATTATTCCATTAGCTTGGCTTTGAGGTTCTGAACCTTGTCACTTAACTTAGCACAGTCGAGACACAAGAAGAGTTTCTGGAACACCTCAAAGGTGCATTTCAGTTTTTTGGGATACTCCAGGTTAAGAGCATAGATCAGTCCCATTAAGAATATGCATGCCCTGGTTCTGGATCCACATCCAGTGAGCACTTGGTTGCCCGCCAGCATAATCGCCACGGCTGCATCTTCAGCAGTGGGTATGTGGAAGACAAGCACCTTCAGTGTCTGGTTGCTGAAGTCCTCATGATTATCCTTCATATGAAAAGGAAAGAAACATTTTGAAAACAATTTTTTTTTATTAAAACATCATCAACAGCATCAGTGCTAACTATAAAAAAAGTTTTAACTAGTTATTGTCTTCAGAATTTTCTGTCACAAGACACTTGTGAAAATTACAAATATTACAGTAATACGTATTTTGTGCTGGGTCTCTCCCAGCGCTTTATAAGCCTGGCGGCCCGCCAGGGTAAGCATCATGCCCCGCCCCCCTCCCCTCCCCTCCCCAACCCTACCGTGTCCACTGACACAAACGGTGCAGCGAAACTGGAGCCCTCCATCAGCTGATATTGGTGAGAAACAGCAGCGGAACGTGCGCAACCCCCCCCCCCCCCCCCCCACACACACACACACACACACACTCGCACAGAGGAGCGCTGCGGGACGAATCGGAATGCATCATTTTCACAGATTTACACTCTGCTCACCCCTCCGTCTCCACCTCCTACCAACAATCTATCAGCTGACACCTTTGCTTCATTCTTCACTGACAAAGTGGCAGCTATAAGCAGTTTTCTCAACTGGCCACTCCTGAACATTCGCTACCACAAACTCTGTCTAGCCCAACCATCTCAGGCCCTGCTGCTTCATTTGCCTCTTTTTCCCCTCTCACTGAGAACTGTGTGTCCAAGCTTCTCACGTGCAGCCGCCCTACCAACTCTACCATCATCAGTGCAAGAGCTTGGTGAAACTTTAACGGCAAGGCAGTTTAATTTGTCTGCATAGACGGCATGATGACGGGGGGACTTTACAGTAAGTATACAAAAAATATGTATAAACTACAGCCTAGAGGTTCTTATATGCAATGTCAGGAATCCAGAACTGTCAAGTACACAGGTGGCAGGAATGGCCAGTCACACATTAGCAAGAATCAGCAAAGCCAATAGATGAGCCTATGGACAGTTCTAATAGCAAACAGGCTTTTTAAATTTGATTTTGGATTTAAATGCTACTAGAGCTGGGGCACAACCGTTTGCAGCATAGTAGCTAAAATCATCATCACTGACCCAAGGTTCTACCAGCTGACTGTTTCCTAAGGATCTCAGAGCCCTGCTGGGCGTAGACACCTGAAGGAGTTCGGACATGTATTCTGCCCCATGCCACTGAGGGATTTCTAATCTATTAGAAGTACTTAAAAATGAAGGCAACACTGGATGGAAATAAAACTTGTGACACTGCAGACGGTCCAAAAAATATTTGAGTATGTGTATGTGTGTATATATATATATATATATATATATATATATATATATATATAAATATAAAATATAACAAATGTATAATTCATTGCCTAAGCTTGTGGTTTATTTTTAACCCCCTTTTAGTGTGTAGCAGAAAATACTCCAGGTACTCCGGGTTTTCTGCATGAACGAACATGTGGCTCCGCGCATGCGCTGTGTGGACCGTGCCCGCCAGGGTGGTGATCTCTCTCTCTCTCTCTCTCTCTCTCTCTCTCTCTCTCTCTCTCTCTCTCTCTCTCTCTCTCTCTCTCTCTCTCTCTCTCTCTCTCTCTCTCTCTCTCTCTCTCTCTCTCTCTCTCTCTCTCTCTCTCTCTCTCTCTCTCTCTCTCTCTCTCTCTCTCTCTCTCTCTCTCTCTCTCTCTCTCTCTCTCGCGCGCGCGCGCTCGCGCTCGCTGGGAAAATCCGAGCAGGAGGAGAGCGGCGGAAGGAGGAGGAGGACTCCTTCAGACACATCGACACAGGAAGGTAAATAAAGAAGATAGGACTCCAGGGGCACGTGCCCCGGTTCCCCGGTGCGGGACAGCAGGGCAGAAAGCCGTCTCACAGATGTGTCTCCGACAGCGCAGCGGATCCCGCCCTCCGAACCGTCCTCATGCCCAGATTGTGAGTATCTGCTGCTGAGCGGGCTGGAAGTTGGGAGGGGAGCTGGTTTCAGGTCTCCTTGGTTCCTTTCCTCCTCCCCTCTCTTGCCTCCTTCCTCCGCCGGAGTGCCCTTTCGTTTCTTTTTTTCGCCTCCTTTCTCTTTGCGAGCGGTGAACGGAGCGAGCGAACCCTCCGGTTCGCCGTTTTCCGCCTCACTGATTCGGTTTTCTTCGTGACGTAGAGTCGAACGGGGGCGTTTCTGCCCCCCTGAGCAGAAAAGTAGCGGTTACCTTTGTTTTATGCCTGCTGAGGAGTCACCTGTTCCCGGGCCTCTGGCTCGTGGCACCTGGGTCATTCCAGAATTCAGGGACATTTTCTGTCCCACCCACTATAATCAAACAATCCATGCACAAAACCCTAAAACACATATTTACCTTCTAAATTATTGTTTTTCTTTAAAACAACTGTAAAATATGTTTCTAAATAACTTTGAAAATGCAAATGTCAAAGCTCCCTAAAATGCTGTTTTTCTCTTGTCCCACCGATGTCAAATAAAATGGTTAAAATACGTTTTAAATATACTTTTTTGCCTCATTTTGTTTACATGTGTTTGTAGTAATTGTTAAAACTATTACTATGATCATCAACGCATTTAAATAACACTAAAACAATGATTAATATTGCGATGACGATATTACTTGCGATAAATTAAAACTTAACTCAGGAACAAAAATAATCAAAAACAAAGAAGAAAAAATTCATAAAAATTAGAAAAGCAAAAGATGTGAGGAAAGGGGGGAAAAACGAACAAGAAAAGGGAATCAGTGGATCCCGGGAAAAGCAGAATCAGCAGAAAGAGCAGAACAACGCTAGCTCAGGTGTTTACTGTCAAAATTAAGTGTCGTCCGCCTCGGGGGCGGGACTCTAACCCAAGAGAACCCACCCAATTGGCCAAATGGGTGAAGAGCTCCTTGTTGATTTGTTAAAGAAACATCATGCTTCCTTTTGATAGAATCCATTATGCGTAGCAAACATCTGAGCTGGCCATTCATTGCGATTAGGGCTGCAACTAATGATTATTTTCATAATCGATTAATCTGTCGATTATTTTTTCGATTAATCGGTTTGTTATTGTTTAGCTATTTAACCTATACAAGTGATGAATACATTTCAGTTAAGAAAAAGAAAAACATAAGAGAATTGTGCAGTTGACTGCAATCTATTTTATTGCACATGAACACAGTCAGCGTTGTAAAAGAATAATTTTTTGGCATCAAAATATGAGAGGTAAATTCCATAAAAATAATGTAGAATCTAGAATAGAGTTTGTAAGTGGTATGCATTGCTGGGGGGTGAGTGTCTTGTTCCCCATGTAGTTGTCCATCATTGCTTGTTTTTTTCTGCATAAGAAACACAAATAGACTGAAATAAGTACACATATAAAATAAAGCAGCACACACACTACAACACTCAATCAATATTACATTATTTGAATTAATTAACAATATACAGTGATCATTTATTTTGACAAAAATGTGTTGTGAGGCGTTTTACAGCGTTGGATAGTAAAACAGCCTTTTAATAGTAAAAAAGGACTTTCTGAATTTCTCCTGTATTTAAAAATTGAAAGCGTACAACTATGCCGCGTTATATTCACCTGGACACAGCTCGTCTGTATATTTTTCTCCGCGGAGTTGTCCTTTTTTGAATGAGGAACATAGTTATGGGTTTGTGCCGTTTTTATCTTAACGAGAACATTCTTATAAACAGATGTGCTAAATTTGGCAAGTGCATGATACACAACACGGAGGAGATTCACGATTGCATCTAGCCAATCAGAAGTAGAACACCGTAGACTGACGCGGCAAAAAAACATGTTTAACATCCACTATAACGAACTCAGCTCCCAAATTTGATCTGCGTTAGCTTGTTTATTTTCTGTTACTTACCGGATTTACCGGACTTTCCTCTGCTGCATCAGCCCCCACATGTTTTCGTCTCAAATGTTCACTTTGGGACGTCGTGCTTCCGTGCCATGCTAGATGGTTTTTGCATATTTTGCAGGTCACCCGTCTTTTCAAGGCATCTAGAGTGAAGTGCTCCCATACTTGTGAGGTTTTTGTCCGGGGTTTCTCTTCAGTTTTGTCGCTTCTATTTTTCTTCCGTATTTCTTCTTGTTCCGCCATCTCTCACAGCAAGATGAGCGTCAGTAACGTGATGCGTCGTGAAAACCGAGGGCACTTATTGGCTCATTTCTTCTTCTACGGCTCCACTGGTAGATCAGTGGCTCATTACTGCCACACACTGGCGGCAAATTTAACAGATTGTAACAGATGTCAGATTGTGGTAAAAAAAGACTTTATGCGGTAAAATGTGATTAGTAAACAACTAATCGATGACTAAAAAAGTTGTTAACAATTTTAATAATCGATTATAATCGATTAAATCGATTAGTTGTTTCAGCTCTAATTGCGATGTTTATCTGTTCTTTGCGATATGCGTGTTGCGCATGCTGACATCGAGATAATGATATATTTGCGATATATTGTGCAGCTCTACTAAAAATGCATGGGATTTGTGTCCCACAACATATGTTCAACCCTGTTACCAAAATATTATTAGCGTAGCAGAAAAGGAGGGACAACGGGATGTCACATGACACAAAGATTATTACATCATCAAGCCCTTAGCTAACGCCATGGGTAGACCAAAGGTAAGTCCTCTCCTGTTTTTTAATTGTTTTCAGTCTAACCTGACTGGCCCACACTAACCCAAGCAACCCTGTTACTCTTTTTTTTGGCAATATGACATTTTAAATAAAATGTTTTCTGTAATTAATAATGTAATTAAAAATTTCCTTGATGCTATCAGTAACTTTACATTCCACAGCTAGCATCTATTACAGGAAAAAGCTAACATTAGCATTGAATTTTCAACCCTATTACAGTAATTAGTTTAACAGGGTTGTCTTTCTTTCAGTTAATTCAGAAAGGCCAATCCTTTATCGAGGGTAAAATTACATTATGTATTATTTTGCATTGTTTACTTGTTTAAAATATATTACTATGTTTTCATATATGTTCAGAATTGTACTATAAATTGCTGTTTTTTTCATTTTTGCCATCAGGTAATGTGTATGTCAGTATTGCAACAACCAGCTGGGTGGGATGATCAACTGAATGTTACATAAACAGTTTTTAGGTACATATTTACGTTATTTAAACAAACATTGTGAAAACTTTAAAACTGATTTCTACAGAGTTCTAGCACACCGCTGAGCTCTGCATAAAAACAAAGACGGTAAAGTGGTAGCCGTGATGCTGATGAACAGAGGAGACAGCAGTATTTAGAAAGAAAGAGCTGAAGTGGAAGATGTTGAATCAGGGAAGAAAAAAGGCAAAAAGATCGTAGCGAGAGAGCAGCGGACCTATCAGAGGTGTAATGACAGGAAAAAGTTACTTAAAGGATTCAACAACCCTCCAGTCAGCTCTCAACCTCAGACTTCAAGCTCAGGACCGGTTCAGCTTGTTGAGGAATGATATGTATTGAAGCATAATTCAGTAATGAAAAAACTAATATTGTTACAGTCATACAATAGTGATGACTATTTAGCCACAACTGAAGTGTTTAAGTCACAATGTGTTTATGTTTAGGCAACCTGGTGTCCCTTTGAGGACATGTCGACCCTCGTTGCACCTCCACACATCGTCATCTCACGCCACATGGCCATGCAAGAGAGTTATGGGATACTCTGGCCTGTCATGCAAACTGAACCTGGACAGTTTTCTACAGCAGGAATTCGTTTATGACTATTTTGGATATTCTCATTTTCATTAATGCCAGGTTTTTGGTCTTGTGTGGTTATGCATTTATTTATTTATTTATTGCCTATTGAATTTTTGTTCAGAAAATTTGGTTTCCTACTGATAAGTTCTTTTATCCTCTATCAAAAATGGGTTAAATTGTTCTACAAGAAAACTGTTAGGTATTTTGAATGAATAAACGCACCAATTACAGGTTAATATGCATTGGATGTTAATAAATGAAATATGGTGTTATTAAACAGCATTTGTGTGGTCCTGTCAGTATTTATTTGTCACTTATGTTATGATGTACAATCAAAAGTATTGTGTCCATTCCACCCTGTTACCATATCAGTTTAAATACAATTGTATAAAATTAGTGTCTAAACCAGGCTTTGACCTCTTGACCTTGTAATAGTTTTACAGATGTGATGCATAATAATTTAGAGCAAATCTTTGAAAATTATAACTGAAAAAATGTTTTAAAAAGACGTGAATTTGGAAAAGTTGCTCAAGCTAGATTCCAAAAGTTGCTTAAATGATTTTGGCTTGAGCCTTACTTGAAATTAAATAATTACTCAGTTAGAATTTCACATTATTTACAAACTATGAAGGATTAATCAAACCGTTTTAGAAAAAATATACTTTTTCAGGTTCCCGGGTATCCGTAACAGGGCTGCACTGGGAAGAGCGCCAAACAAATAAAAGATCTTTAAAAAAGTTTGCATAATCTGGACAACTCTAACCATTTGATGGCTTGATACTTGGTTTTTGTAATTACATGACAGAAAAGTTCAAATTAAATGATGCATTTTTTCAATGTTTTGTAACCCAAATTGTCCTCAAATTCTGGAATGACCCACCTATAATTTAAATCCAGATTAAAGTAGATTACATGTGTTCTGACTCTGAAGAGATACCTGTACGAGCAGCAGATCACATCCAACAGTGTTGGTGGTGCACTGACTCTGGTTCAGTATCTCAAAGTACTCTAACAACACAACAGGTTTTATTTTCCTTCAGCCAGTCTCTTATGCTGAGTGGTAGACTGTTCCAGTATTTAGTCCCAGTAATGGGTAGTGTGGTTTTTCCAAAAGCAGTGCACCTGTAAGGCACCTCACAGTCTTCTCTAACTGTGGCCCTGGTGGACATCCACTTGTAGACTGTGATTTAAAGGAACTTTACGGAGTTTTGAATTTTTATGCTTGCGATTGCCCCCTCGGGCCAAAAGCGTAATGGCAGCTTCAATAGTAGGCTCGTGCACGAGGCGCGCATGCTTTGACAGACCCAAGGTGTGAGCAAGTGTGTGTCCCAGTGAGAACTGGAGACCTGTACAGGGTGACCCCATGTCTCTCCTGGTTACTGGAGGAGTTGGACACCATGCTGCTGAGACCATAGTTTATTTATTTGTTTTTATTTCAAACATTTAAACATATAAAACAACATTTTAAACAATACATATACATTTGTTTGAAAAGGAGGTAGGTAGAAGTTTTCACTTAGAAAGGCCCTACCCCTTACCACACTGTGTCATTTTCAAATGGCCCTACCCCTTACAACACTATCGTTTTCAAAAGGCCCTACCCCTTACCACACTGTGTCATTTTCAAATGGCCCTACCCCTTACAACACTATCGTTTTCAAAAGGCCCTATCCCTTACAACACTGTATCGTTTCCAAAAGGGCCTACCCCTTACAAAATGCCCTACTCCTTACAACACTGTATCGTTTTCAAAAGGGCCTACCCCTTACAACATTGTATCATTTTCAAAATGCCCTATTCCTTACAACACTGTATCATTTTCAAATGGCCCTATCCCTACAACACTGTATTGTTTTCAAAATGCCCTACTCCTTACAACACTGTATCGTTTTCAAAAGGGCCTACCCCCTACAACACTGTATCATTTTCAAAATGCCCTGCTCCTTACAACACTGTATCATTTTCAAAATGCCCTATTCCTTACAACACTGTATCATTTTCAAATGGCCCTATCCCTACAACACTGTATTGTTTTCAAAATGCCCTACTCCTTACAACACTGTATCGTTTTCAAAAGGCCCTATTCCTTACAACACTGTATCATTTTCAAATGGCCCTATCCCTACAACACTGTATTGTTTTCAAAATGCCCTACTCCCTACAACACTGTATCGTTTTCAAAAGGCCCTATTCCTTACAACACTGTATCATTTTCAAATGGCCCTATCCCTACAACACTGTATTGTTTTCAAAATGCCCTACTCCTTACAACACTGTATCATTTTCAAAAGGGCCTACCCCCTACAACACTGTATCATTTTCAAAAGGCCCTACTCCTTACAACACTGTATCATTTTCAAAATGCCCTATTCCTTACAACACTGTATCATTTTCAAATGGCCCTATCCCTACAACACTGTATTGTTTTCAAATGGCCCTACTCCTTACAACACTATCGTTTTCAAAGGGGCTTACCCCCTACAACACTGTATCATTTTCAAAAGGCCCTACCCCTTACAACACTGTATCATTTTCAAAAGGCCCTACCCCTTACAACACTGTATCATTTTCAAAATGCCCTATTCCTTACAACACTGTATCATTTTCAAATGGCCCTATCCCTACAACACTGTATCATTTTCAAAATGCCCTACTCCTTACAACACTGTATCGTTTTCAAAAGGGCCTACCCCCTACAACACTGTATCGTTTTCAAAAGGCCCTACCCCTTACAACACTGTATCATTTTCAAAAGGCCCTACCCCTTACAACACTGTATCATTTTCAAAAGGCCCTACCCCTTACAACACTGTATCATTTTCAAAAGGCCCTACCCCTTACAACACTGTATCATTTTCAAATGGCCCTATCCTTACAACACTGTATCGTTTTCAAAAGGTCCTACCCCTTACAACATTGCATCGTTTTCAAAAGGGCCTACCCCTTTGAAAAAGAAAATTTTTTTAAATGTAGCTAAATCATGTTTTACACACCTTCTTCCCATCATCATACAGCGTGATTGGTCTGTCATAACAATAAAATGAAAATGAAAACCCAAACAAACAAAAAACAAACCCAAAAAGAGAAAAATAAACAAGTTGAAACTCATAACAAAGCTAAATCACTTGTCCCTACATTCCCCCTCTAACCCTCCACAGCTACAAACTGCTCATGTTCAGACTTATAATCGAAAAATGTTTTTTCTTTTTGTAGCCTATTTGTACCCTACTTCCCTTTCTTCAAATAGTTTGTTTTATGTGGAAGTTGGTCGTATCTTGCTTTGAAAATGATTTGAGTTGTTTTAAAACAAACCAAGTCTGGACATTTTTATTAATCCTGACTTTATAAATTATTTGTTTATTAAGCAGATTTAATCTACAGTACAGGCCAAAAGTGTGGACACACCTGTCTTATTCACTGTGTTTTGTTTATCTTCATGACCATTTACATATGTAGATTCTCACTGGAGGCATCACAACGATGAATGAACACATGAGAAGTTAAGTACTTAACCACAAAAGGTGAAATAACTGAAAACATGTTTTATATTCTATTTTCTTCTTAATAGCTACGCTTAGTTCTGATTACTGCTTTGCACACTCTTGGCCTTCTCTTGATGAGCTTCCAGAAGTAGTCACCTGAAATGGTTTTCCAACAGTCTTGAAGGACTACCTCTTGGAGCTCATCAAGCTCGAAGCTCATCATGATTGGCTCTGAACCAAAAGCATCAGTTCAGTGGTGAGTCTGTGTAATAATAATAATAATAATAATAATAATTATGATTAGGCTTGATGGTCCTAACCTTTAAACTGAGACTCACGTTACCTCTCAGAAGGTGCCTTCAGGAGTTTTTTTCTGTTCTTCTTCATGCCAGTTGGTTCACACTTCCTCTTCCTGTGTCTTTCCTCATTGCGTCTGTTGCCTACTTCCTCTTTTTGAAGTTGCTCATGTCCTTCCCTTCCCTTACATTTCTATCTTCTCCTTTTTTCTGAACATGTTATCTTTCAGCCTTTAATTTAAATCATTACTTTTAACGGTGGACATGATTGTGTGTGTGTTTTATTATCTAGGATCAGGGCTGTGTGTGTGTGTGTGTGTGTGTGTGTGTGTGTGTGTGTGTGTGTGTGTGTGTGTGTGTGTGTGTGTGTGTGTGTGTGTGTGTGTGTGTGTGTGTGTGTGTGTGTGTGTGTGTGTGTTCCTGTTATATTATCACTGCAATGAGGTTGGGTAAAATTTTAAATATAGTTGCTTGACATTTTAGTTGGGTAATAAAAATAACATAATTAAAGCATTCCACTGCACATCTAGAGCTGGACGATATGGACCAAAACATATATCTTGATATCTTTTAGCTGAATTGCGATATACGATATACATCTCAAAGTCATCCCTCCTGTAAAGTATTTACACGTTAACTCCCTTCAAGCTGTTTTGATAAATTATGTACATAGATTCTTCAGCAGAATAAATGCATAAATTGATTGGGTTCCTGTGTTCTGGGGCAGCTCCTGGATCTCTGGGACTTGGAGCTCCCCCCGTCTCCTACACATCTTTAGGGGGCAGATCTGTGGTCCCTCACACTCTCTGTTGGACGCTCCTATAGAGAAACCTTACGTAAACAAGTGCGTGTACACACACAGGTGCTCACATGGTGCTCTCATAAGTATGGACTTGGGCACGTTCAACACATGTCTTAAGACTATGGTGGGCACTAAATGCACTGTGATTTATTATCGTGATTCTTCAGTTAAACAATGTTGATTTTATATTTCTTCATCAAGTTGACGCAGTGATAGCTAGATCTTGTTGTATTGTTGTTGTGTCCCTTTTTTTTTTGTCTTTCTGCAGGTCTAGAGGCAGATTCTTGTTTATTTTTGTGGAAGCCCCCCCCCCCCCCCCCCTCCCACCTTTTGTCTCTTCCTTTCTCTTTCACCTCTGTCTCCGTGTCTGGTCGGAATTACAAAGCATTCAAAAACAATAACAATAAAGTTTTAAGTATCAGGCGTGACATTAAAAGCCGAAGCTTTGATGCTCCACCTGAGAGTAAATCTGTAAGGCTTGTTACCAGCATTCAGATATAAACTCTGTTTGCTTCACAGCCAGACAGGACACGGTAAAATAAAATAAAATAAATAAATAAAATAAAATAAAAAAGAGACAGATGGAAAAGATGGGGAAAAACCCCGGACCCATCACCTGGCAACTGGGTTACATTTGCGCCATCGCCAGACGCCATTTTTGAATGCAGCTACAAAAAATAAAAAAGCCCCTGGTGGAATGACCCTGTCTACATCATTTGGGCACTAACTGCACATGGTTAGTTCCTCACAGGGAGGTGAGACCATTGAAAGCGCCTCTGTCTTTCGTCAGCTCTTCTCTAGTGAGAGAGAAAGCGATAACAAGTCTGGGCTGGACTGTCTCCGGGTTCAGTGCCAGGTGCAATGCAAAAGCTGGAGCTTTAGCTCATTTTCACTTCTATTCACAATGTTATGACTTGAATAGGTGCATGTAGTAATGGCTGGCAGAGTTGGGTTGGTGTGTGCACGTTTGCTTGTGTGTGGGCATGTATGTGTGTGTGTGTGTGTGTGTGTGTGTGTGTGTGTGTGGGTGCCAAGTCTGATTCATCAAGTTTCATAAAGAAACGTAGAAGTCCTGTGTGTCACAATATGTCTGTTTCCTGCCTCGCTGTCTTTCTCCATCTTTTCCTGTTGCTCTGGGCTGCGGCTCGCCTCGTCCTTCCCTACTGGAGGAAAGACACGTTGTCTGATGGAAACACCATTAGTGAAGGCGTAGAAACCAACCAGGGACGTGCTTGTCTAATTCAGTTGATCCAGAACTGAATCTTCTCATCTCTGGTGAGCTTTGATGCTTAATAGTTCCAGTTTACCTTCTTTTGAATAGTCTGTAGTTATGTGTAGACTGCTAAGCTTGGTGGTGGTGGTGTTTGTGTGCTGATTGGGTGAGAAGTCCATAGGAGTGTCCAGCAAACATGGAGTTGCTTCATCACACATATTTATGTGAATCAATAACCTGTCTGCGGGTAACCAGGCATAATCTTCTTTGTCTTTATAAACGTTATAATTCGTGTCCTCGAGCGTTAGACGGGCTGCCTTCTCACTTCCTGGTTAGCTGGTGTGTAGGGGATGTGGAGCAAAAATTTGACAAGCAACTTCAACATGTTACAGACACTGGCTTTGATTTATTGTATTGTTCATTTGGATCTCCATCAGTTCATGTATGAGTTACTTTAAAACAAAAGTTGTGAAAACAAAAAGCAGAAGTTTCTTGTGTTATGTCCCAAATGAAAGCTGGCGTTTCAGTATTTTTACCGATTTTTACAGTGTTGGTTCTCACAGCTTTTGAGCTGCCTAAAAAGGTCTAACCTTTTGCAAAGAAACTTTTCTTATTGACAGTTGTTTTATTACTTATGTAAATCATACCGACATTAGTTTGTTCTACTTCTCAATACAATCAGGGACAAAGTATTTGCCCTCTTGCTGATTTTCCTAGTTTGCTCCCTTGTGACACCGAGTGTGTCTTATAAAAGGAAAAGCAAGCCTCCTTAGTTATATAAAGTAGATGTCTGAGAACAGTGCATGTGTTCAGGTTCATACTGTAATGTGTGTAAGATTTGTCAGCCACTGTAAGCACAAGTGTAAACATAGGTGCCGCTCAGCATGCACCAGATGTGATTTAGTTGAGCTGCATCAGGTGTGCAGTGACAGGTTCTGTGTGTGCGGTGAGGAGCGCTTCCGGATGTGTCAGCTGCAGCCATATGTCATTACAACCACTAAATATGAAACTTTTAGTCTTCGTTTGTGTGCATGTGTGAGCATGAGGGAGGGAGTGTGTGACTGTCTGTGTATGGCTCTATAGGTCAGGTGGGGTCTTTGACTCCTCCCCTCTCCTCGGACTTCTTGTGCTACTACGCATCTTCGCCTACCCTCCCCCTGCCACATTTGGTGAAGAGTGTGGTGCCTTGTTCTGCCATAAGCCTGAGTCATGCTTCTGCGTCTGCAACAGCGCGGAGACACTCAACAGCTTTATCCGTCCTTGCGAGCCTGCTGGAGAGCCCCCGCAAGGACGGATGGAGTCGAGCTCTCTTTTCTAAACATCCGTCCGTCGAGACTGAGAGCGCAAGCTTGTGATTGGTCAGGGCACCGCTGTAGTCTACACTGCCGCCATTGCGCCCTCTAAAACAAAGAGGGCCGAGGATAACTAGCGGCAGACACGGAGCAGCTTGAAGAATACCTCGCGAAAAAACTCTAAAACCATGAAAGTTTAATCCCCCCGTGACTGGAGGAGTGAAAAGATTCGCAGCAAGTGTTTTATTTGTGGACGGAAATGACAGGAAACGTGGGTTTAGAGGTGGGGAGCGCATGAAGAGCTGGAAGAGAATGAGGGACAAATTTGTCTGTGTTAAAAAGTCTCTTATGTACAAAAAACACAATATAAACACACTAACTTGGACCGGATACAGGACAGGATACCACAGAACAGCGCTACGCCCTCTGGTGTCCTGGCGGGGAATTTCTTTGCAACACTCCCCAGGAAACGGAGAAGTATGAGGGCAAAAATTCTCCATCCGTGCGTGCGTGTCTCTCCCTGTTGGAGCTGACGGAGAAGCATGACTCAGGCTTTAGTGTTTGCAGGTCCCAGGCCAGGGGGTTTAAGATTTTTGGAGTCTGCCTGATTGATCCCAGTGGCTGCCTGGTGGGATCGGAGTTCCTGGGCTCGGTTGAGTCTCCGGTTGGGCTGGTCGCCCCTGGGTCCCGGGTCGCTGGGTTCCGGGCTCGGCCGGCTTGGGGGTGGGAGGCTGCAGGTGGGCCTGTGGACTTACCACTGATATGTCCCGGGACTCTGCCAGCTGCTGGTTGTGACCCCTGGGGCAATCCCCTGCGCCTCTTGAGGGGGGCAGGGGCTTTTCTGTTTGCAGCCTTCTTGGGGTCCCTGCGCTCTGGGGCAGCTCTTGGATCTCTGGGACTTGGAGCTCCTTCCATCTCCTACACATCTTTGGGGGGCAGATCTGTGGCCCCTCACACTCTCTATTGGACGCTCCTATAGAGAAACCTTACATATACAAGCGCGGGTATGCACACAGGTGCTCACATGGTGCTCTCATAAGTATGGGCTTGGGCACGTTGAACACATGTCTTAAGGCTGTGGTTGGCAATAAATGCAATGTGATTTATTATCGTGTGATTGTTCAGTTAAACAATGTTGATTTTATAGTTCATCATCAGGTTGATAGTTTGCTCTTGTTGTATTGTTGTGTGTTGTTTTTGTCTTTCTACAGGTCTAGAAGAAGATTCTTATTCATCATTGGTTGTTTATTTTTGTGTACACAAAATGTTGGTCTGGGAGGTGTAACTTATCATGATACAAGCCATTTAAAACATGTTAAAGTACTACAAGAGGAGATACATGCATGAATTTAAAGTTCATGTTTGGAGACCAACCTTCACAGTGTGGAGGCTCACGCTGGTGAGGAGACACCATTAGTTCTAGTAACACCTGGGCTCCCAAGGCCTGTTCTGACAGGATGGATGTTATGGGACCCTTAAGGATTCCAGTTGGATGATTGGAGGATTATTTAGGAGGATTGGGATGAACAAACTGGTTTCAGTGGTGAAGGGTTAAATGAGTGAGTGAACCCACTACCAAGGAAGAACTCTGCTAACTTTAAACATCAGCTGCTTTAAATAAGCATGAAGGTCAGAGAGGAGCTCTAGGATGGACATGGATAAAGGAACTGTAATGTAGAGGTAAAGTAGGGCAGGGCCAACATTAGCAGCTGTCATACGGTCCATCTGAAATGGTTGACTTTCATTTAGCTTGTTATGTGATGTGCCAGGTTAGAGCACAGCCTCATGTTAGAGTTTTGTCATGAAAACATTGAGATCCCTCACACACTGATGGCGTCTAAAAATTAACATTTTTTTTATCAAAATAAAGAATTTTAATCACAATTGAAACGTAAAATCCTAGAGAAACCTCGTCCAATCAGTGTGCACGTCCTGTTCTCACTGATTGGATAGAAATCCTTCCATCAAACTTTGTGTGTGTGTGTGTGTGTGTGTGTGTGTGTGTGTGTGTGTGTGTGTGTGTGTGTGTGTGTGTGTGTGTGTGTGTGTGTGTGTGTGTGTGTGTGTGTGTGTGTGTGTGTGTGTGTGTGTGTGTGTGTGTGTGTGTACGTCCTGTTCTCACTGATTGGATAGAAATCCTTCCATCAAACTTTGTGTGCGTGTGTGTGTGTGTGTGTGCGCATGCCTCCAATTGAGCGGGAACAAGGAGTAAAATAGTTTACAGTTTTTAAAACAGTTTCCAGCCCAAAACGGAAGAATTAACAGGTGTGAAAGTATTCACTGACAGTTTAACCACACGATCAGGATGACATAACAACTCCACCGCTCCTGGTTTGGGCTCCACTGAGTGACTTGTCTTCTGCACATCTGCACATGCGGGTCGCTTTGGTGCCGCGGAGCGTTCACACTGGAGAGAGTTTGATGTCGCATTTCAGTCACAGTGTGAACGGCCACACAAATAATATGATTTACTCAAAACATCGGAATTGAGCATCAAGGCCTGCAGAGTGAACGGAGCTTTGTGCAGCCCCACTAACAAGTTTGACCAAGCAGTTAAATGACACAGCATACCCCCCCCCTTCCCCCCATTCAACCAGCAAAATAAAATACAGAAATATAATTTTACTTACTAAGAAAAAAGAATTAGAAACTGCTTGGATGGTCTGTTAGTGCAGTCAATATCCACAGCTTTCCCTCTGTGTTCAAATTGTTCCATGACTAACATTCAAACATGAACACAAACACAAACACACACACACACACACACACACACACACACACACAGACAAAACTAAAGTTCAAAATGGCCGAACATCTCTTAACGTGAGGCTGACGCCTTTCTAGCTCTGCTAGCTCTGCAGTCACATGGGTCTGATGCTCATTAATTATTCAGATGTTTAAGCATTAAAATAAACTGAAACAGAAGAGTTATAAAGACATCACCCCCTCAGACTTGTCATGAGAGTAAACTAGATCTATTAAATGTTTTTGAACCAGGCTGTAAACATTACTTCTGCTGTGAAAATGACATTTTTTTAACATGGGAGTCAATGAGGATTTGCTCACTTCTGACACCAGACCCTAGTGGATGAGGGTGGAACTGCAATTGTTGCCACTTCCTTGTTGGCTTCATTTTCATCCCAGCATTGTGGGATTCCTGGAATCAACTGATATCATTAATGTCATTTTAAAAGGAAAACGAGTAGAGACCATCTAGATATCAACCAGGAAAATCAGCCCAAAATATTGGCCATCAGCTGACCATGGCCTTTACCTATCGACACTGGCAATAGAAAAACCAGTATCGTTCGACCGCTCACATACACACACACACACACACACACACACACACACACACACACACACACACACACACACACACACACACACTTGTATTTATGCATTGTGTGGACCAGCAAAATGTCCCCACAATGTGGACATGTCCAGCCACTACAGGTTAAAGTCAACATGTGTCCACTTCAACATATAAATACAAGAACACACACTCACACATACTTGTATTTATGCATTTTGTGGACCAGCAAAATGTCCCCACAATGTGGACATATCCAGCCACTACAGGTTAAAGTCAACATGTGTCCACTTCAACATATAAACACAAGAACACACACTCGCATACATACACACACACACACACACACACACACACACACACACACAAGGCTGAAACACAATACGTCTGCTATATTGTTACATTAGATGTGGTGGGTCATAAAATAAAGGAAGGGTGTCCCACTCTGTGTGTGTGTTTGTGTGTGGTATACAGTCTAAACCTGAAATTTTATTTTATCCTTTTAATTTTTCTGTTTTGTATTTTATTGCTACATTCATGTAATTACTCATTTCTATCTCATCAAATAAATGCATTTAAAAAGAAAACGCCTTTAAACGTGTAATGTTGCAGTTTTATTAACAATGTTTGTCTAAGGTGATTATGTGGCCCTCACACCCTGTATGAATCCATGCAGGACACAGAAAACTACAAACTTTCTGTTGAAACACATGTTGTAGTTGAGCTTGTTGTTATACTTCCTTTATTGACCACAAGTTCCTTTTACTGTGACATCAGCTGTGATTCAACGTGCCCTCTCATTATGCCCTTCCTCAGCAACAGCTACGTTCTGCCCAACACGCTAGCTTCTTTCCCTACAGCTTGTGATGGTGGTTGCTCTTCCAGCTCATGCTTTTAAAGTAGGGGTGGTTTTTGCTGACTGTCATTAAATTTATAAGTATATAACATATATATCAACATATATAAAGTTAAAAGATTTGTAAAACTGTTTAATTTACTGGTCACTAATTTAGCCTTACATGTCATCCTGTGTAGAAATATGGGGATAAACCTTTAAAACACTTTAAAGTAAAATAAACTTTACGAAAAAGCCATTTGAGTTCTAGTGATGGGATTTATGGCTCTTTCATGGGAGCCATTCATTAGTCGGCCGTTTACCTCAAAGAGCCGTGCAAAAGACTGGCTCCTTTGAACAACGTGAAACCAAGAGAGTGGGGGGGGGGCATTTGATCCTTTTCTATATGTATATAAACACATGTTTATATACATATCTATGGTTCCTCCTACGTCCGTCACAGCAGTGGGTGAGGTTTGAGCGGGTGGGTTTGACCGACTTACGGGGAGATTGGTTAAGATGAACGGCTCTCTACGGGGACTCGGCTCTCATCATTCTCTTTGAAAACCCGTTCAAAAGATTCGATTCGTTCGTGAAAGTCACATCACTATTGAGTTGTAACCATGAGTACTCGCTGTGCTCAAACTGATCCGTTGCTTCTAAAACTGCAGTTTATGAAAGGAGAAGATATTACTATAAAATTATGCAAATTATGTTTAGAGCAAATGTGTTGTCACTCCCTGACAAAGTATGTTTTTTCATGAGTGAGAGTTGGTATGATCTGAGAGGTTTTTGTAGGTTTATGGCACCAAAAGCTAAGAAAGGGATTAGAAGGAGATTTATATCACATTTTTAATGATGCTAAACTAGAATTCCAAACAGAAACTTTACTTTTAGTTTTTAGTGTACTTGTCAATAAAAATATCTTTGTAAGGTATTGATTTGTCTCTTGTGTGTGTTTATCATTCGTTTATAGTCACATTGAGGGAAGATAATATTTGATTAGTACATAGATTACTATTATTAATAGTATAAGCTTTTGCTTCCGCCTAAACCAGAGGTCGGCAGCCCGCGGGCGGCTCCTTCATCCATCTGATGCAGCTCCCTGCTTGTGAAACGATGAATGAATATAAAATGGATTTTATTTTACTGCTTGAATTTTTTATCTGTATGCCAATTCTAAATGTAGAGATTATGTGAGAGGTCTCACATGAGACCGGGTTGACGGGTCACCTGTAGGGTTGTCACGGTAACCGGTTTAGCAGTAAACCCCGGTAAAAAAATTGACAAAAATAATAACCGTCTTGTTTTTAAAAAATATATATTATCTCGGTGGATTACTGTGGCTGCGGTGTAGGCGCAGTGACCCTTAAGCTTGGTTTATGCTTGACGCATTCACTTTCCGCGCGGTGATGCGGCTCGCGGCTGGAACGCGCTTCACAACTCGCAGCGTTTATGGTTTGTGCGGCTTGTCTCTGTGGTGAGTCAATATTCTCCCAAACTGTTGGGGGCAGCATGGAGCTCTACAGCATGCATCCAACACTACACAATAGTAGAAGTAGAAATCACTGTTTACAACATGGTATTTCAGCATTTTTAACAGCGTTCTCGTCTTTTCCGACAGTGCGAGCTATTTCTCTCCAAGAATTATTAACAACATGTTGATCACGGTGATCTCTGAGAGCTGAATCATACAAATGTCTGTATTTACGAACCTCTGCCATGCCGGTCCGCCATGTTTTTCCGCGTCCGACCATCCGCGTGGTTAGAAATTTTCCGAGGTGCGCGTTGCGGAAATCTTGGGCCGTGCGGAGACGCGGTGGAGGGGTGTGGTTGTTAAAATGACGCAAAATGACGCAACTTTTCCGCGCGGAGCCGTGCGGACCTCGCGGGCGCGTCAAGCATAAACCAACCTTTACCAGCCACCGTATCATCTGCTGAAGTTGTCGGCAGCACATGCGCACTTTGTTGTTTACAACCAAAACTTTCTTGAAGCTAAAGCTGAAATAATGGCCAAAGGAGGAGACGGCAGCGCTCAGGACATTTATTATCCCTCAAAGAAGACAAAGTGGGAAGTATGGGCATGTTTTGGATATTTGAAGAATGCCGAGGGACAGTTGATAGAAGACGGCTATCCTGTTTGCAGCAGGTGCAGAAAAAGTGTCTGTGAAAGGCAGCAACGCTTCAAATCTCATGACACATCTGTGTGACCATCACCCACAACTCTACAGTCAACGCAAGGCAAGCTAACGTTAGCGTTTTAGCTAAAATGCGTGATCCGAGGATTTGGGTTGAGGGAGAATGCAACGAGTCGCTATATAAAGCAGCCGCAGCGCCGCTACCTGCATATAAACCGTGTCACGGACACCCCCATGTTGAAATGGCGCTATGCATTACGGGGCTCCCAGGGCCAGATAAGAGTTGGTCTCTCTCCGAGAATAATTATGAATTTAACAACGATTACTGCCTGATGACATTTTCCCACATCTGCAAAGCTCACTGGAAGGACACAAACCGAGGACAATATTTTCCTGATATAGGGTTTATTACTCAAGTAAGGGTAAAAAAGTATCTGATTAGAAGGCTACTTGAGTACTGAGTATCATCTGGTCTAATATTTTTAAAATGATGACATCAAACAGACAAAAAATAAGAAGTTATGGGCAAATATTGGTATTTGAAAGACTAAAGGGGAAAAATGTAAACAAATAACATAATTACAAAATAACACATTTTAGGCTAAATTTAGACACAAACTGAGGACAATATTTCCTGACATACAGGGTTTATGTAGTTGTCTGAAAATGTAACACGTTTAAAAAAATACCGCGACAATACCGAAAACCGTGGTAATTTGGGTCACAATAACCGTGAGGTTAAATTTTCACATCGTGACAACCCTAGTCACCTGCTTGTTTGCAATCAGACGTCTCTGCAGGAGCTTTCTGAGCTGAAGAGGATGTGAGATTCTGGACTTTTCCTCTGACACACTCATGGATGTGTCGCCATTAGACAGGAAGAAGCGCTACTCAGCCAAAGTTTCATCATCAGGAACATTTTCTAAGTGACAAGTCTCTGAGAGACCGGGTTTGGACACACTCGCTTCAGTGAGAGGAACCTTCCTGCGTGGTTCTGGTTCTGCTGCTGCCTGTGACCAACGCTCTCCAAGCCCCCCTCCACATCTTCAGATCGCTGTCCACCTTATGTATGCGCTGACAGCGAGCCGCGCTGGGCCCAGTGTCCAGCTCAGATGTTCTGATGGGAAACATCAAACTTGACTGACACCAGAGCCACGTGCACTGTGCCGTTATCTCCGTCTCTGTAAACAAGGGGAAAACTGATCAATCGCATCCTTTTGTTTAATGTAAAGTTTAGTTCTGAACAAAGTTTAGTTGCAACAGTCCAACGAGACAGCCTGGATTTGTGTTCTGAACAGTTTAAACACGTTTTAAAAGGAGACGTGTGTGACGCGGTAAAAAGCTGCACCTGCTTAACTATTAACACCGCTAACAGGGTGAAAATGTCTAAATATTGTAGGATCAGACAGGCATCTTCTTCTTCTGGATCAACTTTACACAGAATTAGTTTCATGAATTATCTTCTGTTGAAAGTTAACTAACATGAGCGACTGGTATTGGTTTCTATCACTTGAACGGTTCAAGCAGCTCTCGGCTGTCTGAGGGTGGGCCCAGGCCCCGTAGGCCCACCCACGACGCCGCGGCCCCCAGGGTTTTCTTTCCTGTGGGAAACGGGTAATAATGGCTCTTTGATGGGAAAAGGTCGCCGACCCCTGGCCTAAACCTGTTCAGTTATGGTATGTTCAGCTGTTCATGTCTATGTAGGTTCATAGTGCATGCTCATATGTGGATGAGATGGATGTAGATGCTTGTGTGGGTATGACGTATCTACAGTGGGGCAAAAATATTTAGTCAGCCTCCAGTCGTGCAAGTTCTCCTACCTAAGGAGATGACATTTTCTCCTGGTTCTTTTTCTTACTGGCACCTTTGTGTCTCGTGGGTCTGGTTCTAAAAGCTTTATGACGAGTGGGCAATCCTGGTCCTCGAGGGCCTTTATCCCACATGTTTTACTGTTTTCCCTGTTTCAACACACCTGATTTCAATCAGCAGGAGATTAGCTGGCTTCTGCAGCTTGATGAGCTGCTGAATCAACTGTGTTGGAACTGGGAAATAACAAAAAGATGGAGGATACCAGCCCTCGAGGACTGGAGTTGCCCGCCCCTGCTTTATGAGTGAAACTGAAGTTTAGCGTTTAATAGTCTGAAGCTAGAGCAGGAGGGGTTCTGAAGGAGCCTCTGCTTCTGTCCAGTACACAGGTCCGATTCCTGCCGCGCGGGCCGGCGAGTTGACCATGGGGGGAGGTCGCAGCGAGACCTCGGCACTGAGTGGGACCGGAGAGGGGTGGGGCTTTATCACTACCCAGAATTCCCAACGGCCCAATGCTTGCTGTTTCTGCTGGTGCTGCTGTTGCAGCTGTTCATGGTAAGACACACACACACACACACACACACACACACACACACACACACTTTCTATATCTGTAGTAGTTGTCCAGCTGAAGCTTATTTCTAACAGAGCTGAGCTGTGGGAGAAAATATTCAGGCTGATTTGATCTGATTTTCCTTCACCTGTGGGTTTAGTGCATTCACGTCATATTAATTATAATACTGTAAGTAACAGGTCACTACAGTCTGGGCTAGAGCGTGTTTCTAGGAACAGAAGCTGGTTGGGTTAGGGTTGGCAGCAGCTCACTGGTCCTGACAGGAGAACTCCTCTCATCAGCAGCAGGTGATCTACAGAGCAACACCGGTCCGAAAGAACCAAAAAGCACCGAGCTCAGATAGGGCCACCGGGCATTTCCCCAGCTGGTCCTGGTTCCGCCCGCCTTCGCCGAGCGTTTCGCTGCTATGAGAGCGAGGACGGGGGTAATAGCAGCGTCACACCTGAGGCTATGTAGGGGAAACACTGCCACACATCTAAATCCACGTTCTGTCATTGTGTGGACCAGCCAGCTGTCCCTACAATGTGGAAATGTCCCCTCACTACGGGTTTCAAGTTAAAATTGGTCCACTTAAGCATATAAAGACAAGTACACACACACACACACACACACACACACACACACACATTTATATCATGTAACTGTTGAAGGGAAACATTTGATCACATTCAGTTCTAAAATATCAGAATCATACTGATTTATTAATTGTATATTTATCTTGTGTGTGTGTGTGTGTGTGTGTGTGTGTGTGTGTGTGCAGCCTTTCATTAGAAAAATTTCATGCCACACAAATGTTTCCTTCTTCAGTAGCTTTTCTAACCAGCCCTTTCCACAGCCTAGACCAGGGCTATTCAATCCTGGTCCTGGAGGGCCGGTGTCCACGTTTTAGTTTTAACCCGCTTCAACACACCTGATTTCAATCAGCAGGTGATTAACAGGCTTCTGCAGAGCCTGATGAGCTGCTGCACATGCCACTCAACCACTGAATCTAGTGTGTTGGAGCAGAGAAACCACTAAAACATGCTGGATACCGGCCCTCGAGGACCAAACTTGAACAGCCCTGGCCTAGAACATTTAAAATCTTTACTCTTTGAGCTGACTTGACCAAATTTTGCTGATCCACCTGTGTGTTGTGTTATGGGTTTTTATATTCCAAGTGTTACTACACCATTTATGCCATTCATTTTGCTTTTATTCAAATTCAAAAATAATTTATTAATCCCAGAGGGAAATTGATTAAATGCTTATGTTAATTGCATGTTCTGTGGTGTGGTCAACGCAACTGTAAAGTGCTCTTAAAATAGACTTGAACCTTTCCACACGATGCATAAGCGCAGTGTGACGTCTGCTAAATGCAGTACTGGTGTTATAGTGGGTCGTGGTCCCACCAACAGCCAACTGTAGTCATTTGGAATTGTCCCAGTGGCATAGGGATGTGTGTTTGACCCCGTCAGTCTATTTTGTTGGCGCTACCCTTGTGGAACGCGTCAAACTTGGGAAGGATTTTGCTGCCGATCACCGATCACATGGATTGGCCTTAATCCACTGATTAACTGACCTGTATAAAATTAGGAAAAAATGTTTTTAGTTTTTTAAGACAACTAAAAGACTTACAGGACAATCAGTGTGTTTGTTTTTGACCACAACTTGTTAGCCTCCTGCTCACAACCCAAGGTCTAAAGCTGAAAATGTCTCTTGGATGAGAGGTAATGACCAGAAAAGTCCAGCTGTTTCCAGTTAAGTCTCTGAAGGTGACCATGTCACTAATAATTCCGCTGTGTTGACGTGTTTTAGCGAGCTTCCCGCGAGTTTGCATCACTCACAGAGTTAAACTTGCCGCTGTGCACATGCGGATGAGTGAGTGAGACGCGATGCTGCAGCTACACACAAGGTCTCTGTCGGCTGCAGTGACAGGACTGGCTCTAAGAGGAGTAGATCGGGAATCGGCCGATTACGTGTTTTTCACAGAAATTGTCCGATTTTGATTAGTGGTTGATCAGTTGGAACATCCCTACATCACACTCCTCAGGTCCGATTGAGACAGACAGGAAGTCAAACACAAAAGCTGTCAAACATCCAGAAACGTAAAGAAAAAAAAAGTCACATGCACATTTCCGGTTTCCAGTCGCCTCACTAGTAAAACACGTATGTAGTTTCCTGTCAAACCTCCGTATCCGAGACAAACAGGTCAGGATACACGCTGTGGTCTTTGCCTGCTTGTTGTGGTGTGACCTGCAGACATGGAGGGATGTTTGGCCTCGTGGGACCAGCAGCGGGTAAAACACCACTATTACGTTACGCTCCACTTACGTTTGGTGGAAAGGCTGGGTAACTATTAAACGTCTGCTTGATGCTTGAGGCTCAAACTCAGACTGACCTTCGACTCCTGAGTCGTGGAGACAGCAGGAGAAAGGAGGTTCAGCAGAGACGTCTCCATCTGCTCTGATTAAAACAGACGTATCACACAATACTTGAATTGTTTGGCCTTTTTGCTACGTCTCCACACTAAACCACGTTTTAATCGACTCAGCCGTAAGCTGTGGAGGTGAGAGGTGCTGAAGAGCATCAAGTCTGGCTTTAGTCAGAAGAACCAGCTTCCTATATCTGTTCTGATGTTTGGCACCAGAACTTGCGGTTCTATTATAGACGCTGTTCATGTCTGTGCAGTAGCTGGTTGTGTCTGTCTCCCACGTCTGAAGCCGGGCGGTCATGGTGCGACTTTTTCACGCTTTGAGCCGATTTTCCACTCGTGTGAGAATCCACGAGATGGGGGCGAGTTTTGCGCCGAGCGTCGTGTAGTTTACGGGGGGTTACGAGAGGCGAGTAACACCACATGACCAGCTACCGATCAGCAGTCGTGAGCTCGCACGGACTTCTGGCTTGTTTGATATTTTGCTCGTCCCTCGTGAGGGTTGAAGTGGCGCTGCGAGCTGCTGCGACCCAATGAGCACCAGAACCGCTCACGGCGCATGTGCAGACATGTGTCAACACCCCTCGCCAGCTATTTCCTACCAACACACGTCGTTTGTTTTCATTTGAGGGGCGACGGCAACACAGGAGTTAATCGGAAGGTTGCAGGTTGGTCGCTGTCGTTGTGTCCTTGGGCAAGACACTTAACCCACCTTGCCTGCTGGTGGTGGTCAGAGGGACCGGTGGTGCCGGCGTACGGCAGACTCGCCTCTGCCAGTGCGCCTCAGGGCGGCTGTGGCTACAAGGTAGCTCATCACCACCAGGGTGTGAATGGATGAATGACTGATTGTGTTGTAAAGCGCCTTGGGGGGTTCCAGGACTCTAGAGGGCGCTATATCAAATGCAGCTTTTTTACATACACACACACACACACACACACACACACACTGACAAGGATTACCAAGAGTGTGTGTTTGTATCAAGTGGAAGAGATCACAAAGCACTGATTTATTTTTTCCTTTTCCTCCTCCAACCTCCATAAATCCCTGAGTGTCCTCCTGCAGCTCTCCCGAAGGACAACAGACATCAAGAGCAGCACAAAGGCCGACGTGTTGTGTAAAAACGGTTGTTTTTGGCGTATTTGTAGGTCCGACGTGTTCCTACCTGATGTGCAGTGTGAGCACACGACTCGTGAGATTTGCTCTGCGAGGACGTCACCTTGTTAGCGTGCGAAGGTATCTTCAGACGGCCCGTAACGCTCCGCTTCAAACGGGTTCCTTTGTGATGAAGTGTCAGCGACGAACACATGACCAGGTACCGAGTGAGGTCATTCAGCCCCGGAAAATCTCCGTGGGTCTGGCCAAACGCATCGGGGGTCAGCTTCTGGTTCTGAACCGTTGCCTCCTGTTCAGTCCACACACCACCTTTAGAAGTTGGGTGGCTTTGTGAACGTGCACATGACCAGACCAGGCAGTCAGGGTTCGGTGGTGAACCAGTGAGCCCATTTTAATGATGCAGGTGTTGATTCTGGTCCAGGCCAGGTCTCGACAGTCCAGATCTGTTGTGGGGGACATGTCTTACACCTCCGTTTCTCACTCTGTACTTGGAGTTCTGGCGGGCTGATTTCTGCTGCACGCTGTTTTCTCTCCCACCGCCAGCGCCTGTGTCTCAAGAGAACACGCTAATAGTCACATGTGCCTCCATTACCACCCCTGATGCACCAGGTAATAGTATTACTCACCTATTGTGTATACCCGGTTTCTCACTTCTGCACGCTTATCACCCTCCCCCTGTGGAGCAGTGATCGTTACCCTACTGGGATGGTTAGGTCACCCGTTCCGCTGATGGGCTGCTTTTGTCGCCAGCTGTTCTCCTGCAGTGCTCATAGACATTGTGACCATCACTCTTCACTCCCTTGCCTCGCTGGCTTCTTTTTTCCTTTTTCCGCCCACAGATTTCTGTGCGTTTTGGCAACCGGAGGTAACTTCTAGGGTTTGATCTGAACCAGCTTGGTCTGTGACCCAGTAGAAAGCCCTAACCCTCCCGTGTTCCAAATGGGGTCAGATGGACCCCCGAGTCTTTTTCAGTGAGGACATAAGCAGCAAGTGGAGACTGCCAGCTCAGTGGCCTAGTGGCCTGCCCTGGGAGTGGGAGAGCAGGATTCAAATCATGGTTGGGTCATATCAAAGACTGAAAGAAAATGGGACCCAATCCCTCCTTGAGGGGTTAAACCACCGACGGGCTCCAGAACCCGGCTGTGTCTGCAGCTCACCACTCCCCCAGAGGATAAGTGAAGTGGACAGAAACTAGTGTTTCTGTAGTGAACATGTCTATGAAGGCTAGGACGTGAGCAGTGTTCTGCAGCTACAATCTCTATATTTGGAAGAAAATCTTATGCAGCACAGCAGGGCCCGTGCAGGACCCGCCTGTCGGACCCTGCTCGACAGCTGCCTTCGCTCCGAACAGGAGTGTGGCAGCAGCAGCGTTCTCCGCCTGCCGTGCGGTCACACAACAGCCCTTCTCCCTAACCCTGACTCCAGCCGTTCAACAGAATATTCTTGAGTATCTAAACCCAAACACAAACCTGTCCTGGGTCTACAGTGAATACAAGTCACCGTGAGCGTGCTAACTTCTGCACACTTAAGCTAAATACGCAATATTTAGTGGTTCACTCTGTTACCTCTAACATCTCATTTCCTGTTCATCACTCAAATGATAAATTAGTAAATTAATGTCTGTAATAACTTATTAAACCTTCATCAGGTACTGGAGGCCACTGTCTAACATTATCATTCCATATTTTCATGATTAGAGTTGGGCATTGTTTGATTTTGAATGATTCCGATTCTGATTCCAATTCCTCGTTTCGATTCCGGTTCCTATCAATTCCCGATTCCGATTCTTTCAATACATTCCATGTTTTACATGAGCCAGCTAACCACAGGTCCTACTGGATGAACTAATCTTAACTTCAACATGAATTTTAACTCTATGAACAACAACATCACCTTCATGTAGACACAAACATGTTTTGGAGACAAAAGAAGACGACTTGCAGCACAACCAGTGTGTTTGTTTCTGACCACAACCAAAGTGTGGAAGCAGCCTCTGGGATGAGAGGCTAAATGTCTCCAACATATCCAGAAACGTCCAGCTGTCTTCAGCTACAACTCTCAGGATGATCATTATTTATGGTGGCAGAAGCTGGTGTGGTCCACCACAGAGAAGCTGCTCTAGCATGATGACTTTAATTATTCTACAGGTTATTGTTCAGCCTTCTGACGCTCACGTGTCTGACTACTGACGCTCCGTGTGTGTTGTTATTTCTGCAGTGAGACAAACTCACCCCACACCGTCCAGAGTTTGTTCTTTAAAGCTTCTATTAAATCCACCGTGTTGACGTATTTAACACGTTTCCTCTACGCTGCAGGAGTTAAAGTTTACGTTACGGAGTGAAAGTTCGGCAGACGTGTTTGTTTACATCTGGGTGGGGGGAGGGGGGTGCTGCACACACAGCTGGTGTGATCAGCTCTGAAAAGCGTTGATCACAATTTGCAGATCACGTTTATTTTTCATGGAGATCAGCCGCGAATTCCTCTTCCGTCGGCATTCTAGGAATTGAAATAAAAATCTTTGAACGATTCCGGGGAAAGCTAACAGTTGGAACCGGTTCCTGTCGATGCTCAACCCTAGGGTCAGTTTACAATGACAGATTAATGAATGAATCATTGACACGTGACACTGCAGCAATGGCGGCGCAGCAAGATGGCGACCTCCACAAAGTGGGGCAACCCTTTAAGGCGGCGGGCCTCACTGGTTCTACGTGGCGTAGTAACCTTTAGAAATGGTTTGCTGTCCTCAATCCATCTTCTACCTGACCGGGCCCGTCCAGTAGGCGGGCGCACCTTCAAAGCTCTTTGGTGGATGGCTCTAATTCGGAGAGTTAGACCCAGTAGAAGCTTTAAAGGGCTGCATCTACATCTTAGGGTTACAACACATAGCCATGGTTTTAGCACCAGCTGGCCAGTGACGGGAGCTCTTCACGGTCATTGTTGTCCGTTACGGTGTCCACACATTTCCTGTCTGCAAATGTAGTTGTGTGTTTGATGATGCTGGGTTGTGTATGAGCTGGTTCAGGCTCTCTAAAGCCGGGCGTACACTGTGCAACTTTTTCACTTTTTTGAGCCGATTTTCCACTCGTGCGAGAATCCACCAGATCGGGGCGAGTTCAGCGCCGAGCGTGGTGTAGTGTACAGGGGGTCACGAGAGGCGATTAACACCACGTGACCAGCTACCGATCAGCAATCGTGAGGTCGCACGGACTTCTGGCGTGTTTAATATTTTGCTCGTCCCTCGTGAGGGTATCGCACTGTTGAAGCGGCGCTGCGAGCAGCTGCGACCCAAAAAGTATCAGAACCGCTCACGGCGCATGCACGCGCAATCCTGCATCAACACCGCTCGCCCGCTATTTCCCTAATAACACACGCTGTTCGTTTTTATTTCTACACGTTTTTTTACTCACAAAGATTGTCAAGAAAGCGTGTTTGTCGTGTTCATGTCAAATTAAACTGATCACTAAACACAGATTTACTTTCTTTATTTCGTTTTCCTCATCCAACCCCCATAAATCCCTGTGTGTCCTCCTGCAGCACTCCCGAAGGACAACAGGCAAAACAAGACAAAACAGTCTGACGTGTTGAGTAAAAACGGCTATTTTTAACATATTTTTAGGGCCGACGTGTTGCTACCAGACGTACAGTGTGAGCAGTCAGATTGCATCCGAGAACTGGGTCGTACAGTGTGAGCGCCTGGCTCGTGAGGTCTGCCCTGCGAGGAAGTCGTACAGTTGGAGCTGAAGCTGAACGCTACGAGTGAAAAAGTCGCCCAGCTTAATGGTGGGAACTGACCTGCTTGTATGAAGATGGATGCACCAGTATCGTCTGTGTATTCGTACTGGTTTACAGCAGAGTGATGCTGCGCTGAGCTGCAGCAGGAGACCTCTGGAGTAGATGAAACATGTCTGAGTACTATTTCAGCAGTACATGTACCATTGCTTGGTTTGGGTACACACAGGAACGAGTCACTGCTGGTTTCACCTCCTTTTAGCCACATTTGGCCAAAGCAGCAGGAAGGCACCAAAGGAAGTCAGCAACCTGTTTCTTGCTACTGGCACCTGCTAGTATGGCAAGCTGTTTTATTATATAGTCAACTGCACGTTGTAAAAGTTAGTGCAGGTAATTAGTGTATTTACTGGTTTTTATGAAACTCATTTTTCAGTCATTGGACTAAGAAGTTTGGTGTTTCGTTTATTTAGTTTTTTCACAGATTTTTTTCATTTTAGTTTTCTTTTCAATTTTGCATCAATTCCAGCAGAAAGCACTCAGGTGTGGATCAGTTTTGCTTGATTTTTCTGTGTTTCCATATTAGTACTCGGCACTGGAATGAACTTATCGGAGAGCATTCACACGCGGTTTGGAGAAGTGTGCTGCTGCTGTGGAAACGTGTTCAATGAGTGATGAAACCACTTCTGACCTTTGGTCACGCAGTCAGGGAGTGATTATGTCTCCGTATTTATAGCTCGCTGCTATCTGTCTCCCTCACACACACACACACACACACACACACACACACACACACACACACACACACACACACACACACACACACACACACACACCTGTGGATGTTAACACAACAGGTGTTGTCATTGTCAATGTAGCAACAGCATTGAGTGTGACTGAAACTTGTGGTGCAATGTGTGTGTGTGTGTGTGTGT
Organism: Nothobranchius furzeri; assembly: GCF_043380555.1. NCBI lineage: Eukaryota > Metazoa > Chordata > Actinopteri > Cyprinodontiformes > Nothobranchiidae > Nothobranchius > Nothobranchius furzeri. Next base: position 42,990,822 of record NC_091755.1, on the reverse strand, counting down.
GTGTGTGTGTGTGTGTGTGTGTGTGTGTGTGTGTGTGTGTGTGTGTGTGTGTGTTACTGGCTGAGAGCAGTTTTATGATGTCAGTTTTACTGTCAGGAATGAAGAGGAGAGACGGAAGCGCAGGAGGAGGAAGAAAATATCCCTGGACTCCAAGATGGAAACAATACCAAGATGTGAATCTTGGTTAGTGTGTAACACACACACACACACACACACACACACACACACACACACACACACTGAAATGGGTCTCTCTCTCATTTTTTCGTTTAAATTTTGAAGACATGTAGAGGTTGTGAGACCAGGTCACCTGATGGTCTCAGGTCTGGATCCAGACGGGTTCAGTTCACAAGTTTGTTGAGATTTTTGCTGCAGATCAGAAGCATTTTTCCTGCTATTAAACAATGTCAGCACAAGTCAAGACTCAAAAAAAAAAAACTCAGAGTAAATGACCCGAGATTCTTTGTGACTAAAAGCAGCAACCGTTTTTCCATTTTTTTTTCAATTCCCAAGCAATTTCCTTGTAAAATCCTACTTGAATTTGGACCTCCGGGCTGCCGTAGCAGCTATTTTCTGCTCTTCTAGCAGCAGCTATCCATGTTTTCCATTTGTGAATGATCAGTCAAGCAGCATGTTTAAGTTACACTGAGCAAAAATATAAACTCAGCATTTTTGTTGTTGATCCCGTCTTTCCTGAGCTGAACTCAAACATCTGAAACTGTGTCTACACACACAAAACACCCATGACTCTCACGTATTCTTCTGAAATCTGTCTACGTGTGTGTTAGTGAGCACTCTTCCTTTACCAAGACAATCCATCCCACCTCACAGGTGTGGCATTTCAAGGGACTGATCAGAAGCATGAATAATGTACAGGTGTGCCTCAGACGGCCCACAATAAAAGGCCATGTCATGGGTGTTTTGTGCCTGTAGAAAAAGTTTCAGATGTTCGAGTTCAGCTCATGAAAAATGGGAGCAAAACCAAAAATGTTGCGTTGATATTTTTGCTCAGTGTAGAAGGCTCGGCGGGCCTGTGGGCTTGCCGCTGATGTCTCCCGGGATTCTGCCGGCTGCTGATTGTAGCTCCCCAGGACAATCCTCTGCGCCGCTCGAGGGGGGCGGGGGCTTTTCTGGTTGCAGTCTCCCTGGGGTCCCTGTGCTCTGGGGCAGCTCCTGGATCTCTGGGACTTGGAGCTCCCTCCATCTCCTACACATCTTTGGGGGGCGGATCTGTGGTCCCTCACACTCTCTATTGGACGCTCCTATAGAGAAACCTTACATAAACAAGCGCGTGTACACACACAGGTGCTCACATGGTGCTCTCATAAGTATGGGCTTGGGCACGTTCAACACATGTCTTAAGGCTGTGGTTGGCACTAAATGCACTGTGATTTATTATCGTGTGATTGTTCAGTTAAACAATGTTTTTATATTTCCTCATCAGGTTGATGCAGTGATAGCTTGCTCCTGATGTATTGTTGTTGTGTCCCTTTTCTGCAGGTCTAGAAGCAGATTCCTGTTCATCATTGATTGTTTATTTTTGTGGAACCCCCCCACCGCCCCCATTCCTCTCTTCCTTTTGTCTTTTCCGTTCTCTTTCACCTCTGACTCGGGTCTGGTCGGAATTACAAAGCATTCAACAACAACAACAATAAAGTTTTAAGTATCAGGCGTGACATTAAAAGCAAACGCTTTGATGCTCCACCTGAGAGTAAATCTGAAAGGCTTGTCACCAGCATTCAGACATCAGTTCTGTTTGCTTCACAGCCAGACAGGACACGGGGAAAGAAGGTGTCTACATGTCGTTTAAGTCGTCATACACTGCTATGACATGGGGAAACCACCTGCCCCGTATAGAGCAGAGCTGGTGGAGAAGAGCAGTATTTGTTTTATTCCTTAGAATTCCTTGAACATAGTCATGGTCAACTTACAGGGACACGCTGGTCCTGTGCGTGCACTCTGAAGACATGAAATCACATTTCCAGGTGGTGCCATGTGTTTGTGGCTGGGTGCTTCTGATCCAGAGAGCATCGTGGGGTTTTCAGACGTCTGATAACTTATAACACAAATGCTGAACCAAGGTTTTCAGGGTTGGACCTGTCGCTGACTCTCAGGCTGAGTTAGTGGGTGCTGAGGTCAGCACATCCATCCAGCTGGTGACTGCTCCACCTCTGCATACAAAACACCAATCCTGAAGTTTATGATTGATCATTTTATTTTATTGAAGCATCAAAGTGGCTGAATTACAAAGTGAACGCAGTAACGATGGCTGAGGCATCAGGTGAACACTAACAGAACCTTTCACCCATCCTATCTCAGCACCAAACCCTCGCCAGAGGAGATCGGGCTTTGGTCTCAGTCGTTCGACAAGCTGATGAGGAATCCTGCAGGTCGCAATGTTTTCCGAGAGTTCCTGCGGACGGAGTACAGCGAGGAGAACATGCAGTTCTGGTTGGCCTGTGAAGACCTGAAACGAGAGATCAACAAGAGCGCCATCGAAGAGAAAGCACGGGTCATCTACGAGGACTATATTTCTATATTATCACCCAAAGAGGTACACACACACACACTCTCTAGTCTAGCATTTGTTGTGAGGACCGTCATTGACTTCCATTCATGTTAGTGACTGGATTGTGTCTAACCCTAACCAGTGCAACCTCACCCCTGAGCCTAAAACAGTGAGCATTAGGACCGGGTCTGGCCCTAGCTGTACAAGTACACACACACACACACACACACACATCTTAGGTGTGTTCTTGCTGTGTCGTTCTAATTCCATGTTGTCGTTCTTTATAAAACACAGAAACAGTTTTGTTTACCTGTTTTGTCGCTACGTTTCGCCGGCAGCTGCATGCTTCTTCAGGCTGACGCTGATGGTGGCGCGTCACTTCCTACTCCGTTTATCCGCGGGCAGCAGAGGACGTTGTCGCCCTCTGCTGCCCGCTAACGCGCTGTGCCAGAGCGTCGGTACTGACACGCGATCGTTCATGTCGGCTCATTTCCTTTTATGTTTTCTGTCTTTTATTTGTGCCTGATGCGTTTCGCTGCATGCTGTGGAGCGGGGCGCATCACCTTGTCCTCCGACGCACCAATCACTGATGCGGCCACCAAGCAGGGAGCGCTCCTCTGTTTTAGCGGTCGGTAGATCTTTTAGAACTGCAGTTCAAAGGTAACTCATGAGGTGAATATATATGAACCCAGCCAGGTAGCAGTTTTTCTTTAGGATTGAGAGGAGATGCAGGAAGATAATAAACAGGCAGGACAGAAAAATAGTCAAATAAAAACAAGTTAGTTGTTGTACCTGCTGGTTGCAACAAACAGACACCATTGAAGGTAATCAGAAGTGAGGAACAGAAAATGAAATAATTATTTTAATGTTTAGAGCAGCAGGAACTCCGAGAGGCTGCAGGCGCATCAGTGAGTTTGCGCTGCTGCACAGGGGGAGGGGGGGGAGGGCTGAAGCAGGGGGAGGGGGGGAGGGCTGAAGCAGGGGGAGGGGGTAGAGGGCTGAAGCAGGGGGAGGGGGGAGAGGGCTGAAGCAGAAACTACTGTTGTTAAAAGAAATGTGTTTAACTTTGAAAATGTGGGCGCACTTTTAATTGTCAATAACTCCAGCGAACCATTAGTTCATTTTGCTCAAATAGAAATTGAGGCCTGCCTCTAATTCTGGCCCTCCTTCCAATAAAGGCCTGGAGCTTGATGAGCTTGAGTCAAATACAGGCCCGGGCCTGTATTAGAGGATTTACGGTATATATATATATATATATATATATATATATATATATATATATATATATATATATATATTTTTTTTTTTTTTTTTTTTTTTTCTCCCTTCGAATCTGGGAGGGTGGGACTCCAGCTATGGACGAGCCCCCAGGGGGCCCAACTTGATATTTTTTCATGGGGCCCAAAATCTCTGGCAGCCCTGCGTGTGTGTGTGTGTGTGTGTGTGTGTGCGTGCGTGCGTGCGTGTGTGTGTGTGTGTGTGTGTGTGGTGAAAACACACCTGGTCTGCTGAGTGACGTTCAGTTTGCTTCCAGGTGAGTCTGGATGCTCGTGTTCGAGAGATGATCAACAAGAAGATGCAGGAGCCGACGCCTCACACCTTTGAAGATGCTCAGCTGCAGATCTACATGCTGATGCACAGGGACTCGTACCCACGCTTCCTCTCCTCCAGCAACTACAAGGCCCTGGTTCTCGGCGGCTCTCAGCCCTCCTCAGACTCCTAGTCCTCCTCCTCCTCCTCCAGGAGCAGCTCCTCTCCTGTCTTCTGTCTCCAGTGTCTCCGTATCATCTCCAACTAAACTTTAAGCACCTTTAAGAGCCTTGAACATCAGGCTTGTAAAAACGATCACCTCTGATTTCATTTCCCACAAAAAAACACGGAATTAGGACGTCAAAACAAGGAAAACTACTAATGAATGTTTCTGGTGGGAACATTTAGTTTGGTAGTGTTTTACTCATCTGTTTACTAAGATCCAGTCTCACAGAAAACTTTAACCTTTGACCTTTCCCTCTGGATTTGCTTCTCGCTCTCTGATTCTTTAAGGGAGACGGAGGAGTTTCGGGGTCAACGCTCTGCTGCGTACTCGACTACTTTAGAACAGAAGCATCCGTTTGTGTCATGGGCCCTCACCGGCTAGCTGAAGGAGAACCTCTCAGACCTCCAACAGCTGCCTCTTCAGAAAAGATGGAGGTAGCTCCTCCCATCTGAACGGGTCAGGATGACCGTTCCTCCCTCTGGTTCCTCCTGTTGGGAGCAAGCGGACGGAGGATGGCCTCATTTCTACAAAAACGAAGGAGCCAGGATCTCTGACTTGTTCTGTTATCTCCTTTCCTGGTTTTTATTACTTTTTCAAGAAGAGAAGAATTCCTCTGAACGTGCTGATCTCCACCCAACACACACACACGCACACACAGCAATAAAACACTGGCGTCTACACCACGCTGTGTTACTACACTTACGGACGCCGGTGACCGATCCTTCTAAATGAACCTTTAGAAGAAACTTGGATAAGTTGAAAGTATTTCTGTTTAAAAGGATGAAGGACTTCTGTCCATAGCTTCCTGAAAGGCCTCAGCTTGTAGAAATAGAGATTCCGTTTTCAGACTGGCCCCATTCTTCTGTCTAAACAGGAAGTTTCATTTTCAAAGCACAAACATGTCTGTTAGGGGTTAAAAGGCTCAGATCAGCTTCCTTTTTACAGGTTTTCCATTCTTCTAGAGCTTTATTACCGTATTACCCTGAATATAGGACCACCCCCTTTCCAAGACTAATCTTCAGAAAAAGACAAAAAAAATCACTTTTTAAATAAACTATCTTTATTGACATTTGAGAACTAATACTGGGCTGTGCAGTGGCCCAGTGGTTAGAGCTGCTGTCTTGCAGCGAGAAGGTCCCGGGTTCGCTTCCCGGCCTGGGATCTTTCTGCATGGAGTTAGCATGTTCTCCCTGTGCATGCGTGGGTTCTCTTCGGGTTCTCCGGCTTCCTCCCACAGGTTGATTGGTCTGTCTAAATTGTCCTTAGGTGTGTGTGTGTGTGTGTGTGTGTGTGTGTGTGTTGCCCTGCGATGGACTGGCTCTCTGTCCAGCGTGTACCCGCCTGATTGCCCGTTGACCGCTGGAGATGGGCACCAGCCTGTGCCTCACCCTCTCTCTCGTGCTTCTGCAGTCCCGGCTCCCCCCATAGAACGCCATCCTCGCTGCCATCCATGCATTAGATATGCAGCACGGTCCCTTTGGGTATTTTACACTCCAGACCGCCATATTTTATTTCCTGGCTGTTGTTTGACACCTCTGCTGTCATAACTCTGCCTTAGTAACTTGCCCCACTTTGGATCCACTCCGCTCCGGACCGCTCTTCTCCATGTTTTCCTCCTGTTGATAACCAAGTAATATAATTCTCAGCTCACCATCAAATGTGGATGTAAGAAGTCTGACCTCTGATGAACGCATCATAAAACATCCTCAGGTTTTTGTTCATGTTTGAAAAGAAATAGTCAACTGTGGCTCCGTAAGTATAGTAAAACACACACACACACACACACACACTCCAGGGTGGCTTACCTGGGCACTGCTGCTACTGATCTCTGTAATCTCTCACCTTTGACCTCATCACTGTCCACACGGATGCCTGCCACTGACTGGCTGCAGGAGGCCACAGGGCTGATCTGTGGTTGGTCAATTGTGTGTGTGTGTGGGGGGGGGGGATTCCAGGTGCAAAAACAACAGACCAACAGAGAGCTGTTCTGTTATGCGAGGCGGCACGCTCGCCCCAGAGCTCCATGTGAGATGCCGAGTGAACACGGGCGAGCTTCAACACAAGCAGAAGAAGCCTCCGTCTCTTCACTTGACCGGTCCCTCAGAAAGCATTTATCTCAGTAGTGTTAAATGTTATTTATTTTATATTTTGTTAAAACTGTGATTTTATTTGTACAGATATAAATAGAAACCTTGGAAAAGCAGCGTCGCCTGTTCTGTTTTTCTTCTTTTATCACAAACAAACAAACATCTGTGGTAAACCAACCACCGCACGGCTGTTAGAGCCACAGCTGGAACTGCCTCTGCGACTCACCAGAGTGTGACATCAACAACATCTCAGCTGCAGTCGTAAAAATGTGAAACCTTACAACTGAAGCTGAACATCGTCGTGTCTGTATCACTTTACTGGTAACGTCTTCCCGTTGGAATGACCAGAAACAAAACATCTTCAAGACATGAAAGAAGTCCAGTCGCCTTCATTTGAACCTAACGGGGTCCTGACCATGACCCGGATGACTGAGAACCTTCACCAGAGCACCTGGACACGACTGTTTATGTGCCTTCAGACCGGACACGACCAATGGAAATGTGCCCTTTGATTCTAATCGAATGTTTATTAATACACACCATCTCTGAAAGTTATGTATATAAATTTGAATGAGTGATTACAGGGGAACTAGGCAGTTCTGGCTTGCTTTTAGCACCCCCTAGTGTTCGTTTGTAGAACCAAATCACCAGGCTGAAGTTGCAACTGGAACATTTTGGCGATGGGGCGGAGTGGCCTAACCCTGACCCTGACCAGGGTCATTTTAGCACATACTGGCTCCTGAAAATGATTTTAAAATATGAAAGAGTTGCTAAGTATTCTTTCAATACCACATCTATGTACATCAAACTCAGCTCACCACGCAGGTGGTAATAAGATCCTTGTTACTGGGATCGGATGGAGCCTCTCCCAGTTTGAGGGTCACAGCCCTCTGTTGCCCAGGGGAACATTAAACTTCCACAACTTCTCTTTGTTCTACTTCAACCCTTGTTTGCACCCATCCTGTTCCTGGTGTCACGGTCATGTGGGATCTCTATCATCTCTGGCTTTTCTGCAGTTCGTAGATCACCAAGATGCCTGGTTGGTGGAAGTCCCACAGTGTCTTAGCTCTAGTATTCACTATTAAACACGCTGAACAAAGCTCTTCCTGCACTATTCCATCTACTACGGTGTTCCATGTGACTTGCCTACACCCAGAGGTGTAAATGGTACTAAAATGTTAAAGTAAAGTTAAAGTACAAATACAGGTCCTTCTCAAAAATTAGCATATTATGATGAAGTTCATTATTGTCTGTAATGTACTGATAAACATTAGACTTTCATATATATTAGATTCATTACACACAACTGAAGTAGTTCAAGCCTTTTATTGTTTCTAATATTGATGATTTTGGCGTACAGCTCATGAAAACCCAAAATTCCTATCTCAAATAATTAGCATATCATGAAAAGGTTCTCTAAACGAGCTATTAACCTCATCATCTGAATCAACTAATTAACACTAAACACCTGCAAAAGATTCCTGAGGCTTTTAAAAACTCCCAGCCTGGTTCATTACTCAAAACCGCAATCATGGGTAAGACTGCCGTCCAGAAGGCCATCATTGACACCCTCAAGCAAGAGGGTAAGACACAGAAAGACATTTCTGAACAAATAGGCTGTTCCCAGAGTGCTGCATCAAGGCACCTCAGTGGGAAGGAAAAGGTGTGGCAGAAAACGCTGCACAACCAGAAGAGGTGACCGGACCCTGAGGAAGATTGTGGAGAAGGACCGATTCCAGACCTTGGGGGACCTGCGGAAGCAGTGGACTGAGTCTGGAGTAGAAACATCCAGAGCCACCGTGTACAGGCGTGTGCAGGAAATGGGCTACAGGTGCCGCGTTCCCCAGGTCAAGCCACTTTTGAACCAGAAACAGTGGCAGAAGCGCCTGACCTGAGCTACAGAGAAGCAGCACTGGACTGTTGCTCAGTGGTCCAAAGTACTTTTTTCAGACGAAAGCTAATTTTGCACGTCATTCAGAAACCAAGGTGCCAGAGTCTGGAGGAAGACTGGGCAGAGGGAAATGCCAACATGCCTGAAGTCCAGTGTCAAGTACCCACAGTCAGTGATGGTCTGGGGTGCCATGTCAGCTGCTGGTGTTGGTCCACTGTGTTTTATCAAGGGCAGGGTCCATGCAGCTAGCTATCAGGAGATGTTGGAGCACTTCATGCTTCCATCTGCTGAAAAGCTTTATGGAGATGAAGATTTCATTTTTCAGCACAACCTGGCACCTGCTCACAGTGCCAACACCACTGCTAAATGGTTTACTGACCATGGTATTACTGTGCTCAACTGGCCTGCCAACTCTCCTGACCTGAACCCCGTAGAGAACCTGTGGGATATTGTGAAGAGAAAGTTGAGAGACGCCAGACCCAACACTCTGGATGAGCTTAAGGCCGCTATCGAAGCGTCCTGGGCCTCCATAACACCTCAGCAGTGCCACAGGCTGATTGCCTCCATGCCACGCCGCATTGAAGCAGTCATTTCTGCTAAAGGATCCCCGACCAAGTATTGAGTGCATAACTGAACATAATTATTAGAAGGTTGACTTTTTTTGTATTAAAAACACTTTTCTTTTATTGGTCGGATGAAATATGCTAATTATTTGAGATAGGAGTTTTGGGTTTTCATGAGCTGTACGCCAAAATCATCAATATTAGAAACAATAAAAGGCTTGAACTACTTCAGTTGTGTGTAATGAATCTAATATATATGAAAGTCTAATGCAGGGGAGTGGCCTGGGGTAGCACATGCCACCCTTGGAATCTGATTGGCCACCCCAGGTGCCACCACTCTAATTTACCTTTAAATAGGCTTTTCATTGTCCACAAAAGGCTTCGGGGTAAAACAAAAAAAGCATAACCATTGGTGCCACCCATGCACAAAGTTGTGCCTCAACTGGGCCACCCCATTTTAATAGATCTAGACACGCCACTGGTTTAATGTTTATCAGTACATTACAGACAATAATGAACTTTATCACAATATGCTGATTTTTTACGCAGGACCGGTACACGAACAAAACGAAACCTGTCAGACAGAACCCAGCACTGTTGCTTTGATCCCTACAACATGTTCAAGACTTTCTGAGAGAATATTGTGATCAGAACATCAGTCTGTTTCTGATGGTTTTCTGGGAGAAAAGCGGCTTCTTTGCCATCTTCATAGCAGCAAAGGTGGAGCCCCAATTCCACAGGAGACGCCATCTTCACAAATACATCAAACCTGATGCGTTTGTTTTTATTTGCATAATATTTACTCCACCTTGTGTTCACATTGGTCATTTCTGCTTAAAGGGACTATAAGGAAGTGTGACAGCCAAAGCATGTATAGAAATAATAAATGTCTTCTTCATACATTCTCCTGCAATGCCCTGGTCCTGTAGAATGAGCCCTGGCATTTTTACTGTGATTGCCTGTTTTTCTGTAAAATCACAGAAAAAGAGAGATGCTCGGGTCGAGCAGGCTGCTTCATGCGCGTTCACGCTCAGGCATCGCCCGTAGCATTTGCTATCCGTAGCTTTAGCAGCAGAGAGAGAGGCAGTGCCACTTTGTCGCTGTTCCTAACGCCTAGTGACAAAGCTAGCTACATTTCTGAGGACCCTTAGCTACTTTCTGTAGAACTTTCTTCTAGATATTTCCTGCTAATTAGCAACAAAATAGCCATTTTCACTCCGAACCGTTCTTTGGTTTGAACGTTGTTTCAGCTGTCATCAAGGATATAAATGTTACAGATACAAAAGATGTCACTGGTGCTTTGGCTCACATAGTAAGATGTTGGATTCATGCAGAAGACCTGGGTTTGATTCTGGATGTGAACATAGTTTATTTAGAGTTCATTTTTTACATTAATGGTATATTTTTTACAGTAAGATGCCCAAATTTTTATTTGAGACTCGCCGAACGGCATTGAATTCACAGATAAAAAAGATGTGGGTTCAACTTTTATTTTGGAACAATTTTTCAAGCAAGGGAAGGGAATGATCTGAGCATGCAGGAGGACTGACCCATCATAAACCTTTGTCGGCTGTGCTGAAGAGAAAGGTACAGAACCACATTATTTCATTAATTAGCTGCGAGTTCTCCTGTCCTCTGTCCTCCAGGCCACACACACACACACACACACACACACACACACACACACACACACACACACACAATCACAACACAAGGGACTGTCTCAGCTGTTATTTTCGTTAAGGAGTGTGCACGTACAGCATGCGCGCCTCGTGCACGAGCCTACTATTGAAGCTGCCGTTATGCTTTTGGCCTGAGGGGGCGATGGCGAGCAAAAAAATTCAAAACTCTGTAAAGTCCCTTTAAGTTTAGCAACTTGTGATTTCTGTCTTGAACGATACTTTATAGAGGATAAGTCTGATCATCATTTGACGTCAATGTCAACTAAATTTGGATCTAATTTTATTCCGTAAAAACACCAAACATGAATAGAGAGAACCACAGACAGCGAATCGGTTCAATCTGTGAACAACTTTAATGTGTCAGAAGAAAATCATGTGGCAGCATAACAAGGCAAAGAAAGGCACATCAATCATCTTCACAGGTAGAACTGTGAAAACAAGCTTCAGGTGCTTCATACAAAACTAAACCGATAGACACCATCAACATTTTAGTTTTCTTCTACATATATTACATTTGTTAGCATTAAATATAAAAGGAAACATTAAATAAAATCAAAAAATCTAAATGCTAAATTCAATCACTTCAACAAGTTTGCATTTTGATTGAAGAAACAAGTCTTCAGCAGAACTGTAAAGATGAGAAGAACGATTAGAGCAGCTGCCCGGTGTCATCAGCACAAGCCTTAAACAGTCCTGTTTCACATGCAAAGTTACTGCTGAAGGTTCAAATTTACATCAAAGTAAAGACTCCAGCTCAAGATCAGCTGTGAGCTTCAGTCTGGTCCATCAGGAACGATGATCCACAAAGTTCTCAGGGAACCACGATTCGCTAGAGGTGTTTGGATATCTCGTATACACAAAATGAGGGACAGGGACAGAATATTTTAAAAGAATAATGAAGAGTAGATGTAAACTAAAAGATGAGCTTCTTCTGCCATCTTGTGATAGAACAAGAAACGTGTCTGAGAGTCAGAGAGGCTGATGTTTCTACAAGTCAAGAGTCTAAAAAACTACTGCAATGTCTCCAACCCTGGTGCTAGAGGGCCACGACCCAACATGTTTTAGCTATTTCTCTGCTCCAACACGGCTGGTTTTGATAGATCACCTGTTCATCAGCTAATTCATGTCTGCAGAAGACGTAATCAGGTGTGCTGGAGTAGAGCAACTTCTAGAGGCCCTGGTGCACCGAGGGGGGACACCACTGTGATCATTTCACCTACAGTCATCCACTCACCAGCGTGAGGTTTGTTTGTTTGTTTGTTTGTTTGTTGAACTGAACCCTTTTTTATGGTCCGAGGAGATAAAGATGCAGCTTTTTGGCCACAATCAATGCAGTTTCACGTGCATCTACGATGAGCTACGGCAATAATCGAGCTAAAAAATAAGTCTACGATACATCCTAAATTAATTTGGACATCTGACTTCTACTTTTAAAAATGACTAAAGTTGCAAAATCATTCCTTCCTGGAAAAAGAAGAATTCATATCAACCATTAAATCCCCCCAAATGATCTGTTAGGACTAATAAAACGTTTGAGATAAACTTCTGTTGTAGCATCTAACGGTGGTTCCTCACCTTCCATCGGTTGCCACAGCTGTTGCACACAACAAACGTAGTCATGGGCTCATCAGCGCTGCGGGTCTGCACCTGCAACACACTGGTGATTAGCCGTTTATGGAGTAAGAGAAGCAGCGCAGCCTCGGTCAGCCGGACCTGTGTGTACGTGCAGTTCTTCCCACGACACTTGCTGCAGACAAACATGTCGGTCTCAGTTCCTCCAACCTTGGACAGCTGGTGTTCTCTGATGGACTCTTTGGTGAGAGCCTCTCTGATCTGCTTCAGCTCGGCACTTGCCATCTCCTGCATTCACACACAACACACACTCACCAGCCTCTCTTCAACTAGTTAGTAATACAAAGGTCTAATCAGCCAATCACGTGGCAGCAACTAGACACGGGAAAGACGACCTGCTCGAGTTCAGACTGCGAGTGCAGAGCACCAACACGCTGCAGGACACTGGTTCCTTCACCATCATGAGAATATTATAAATGGGGTGTTTGACATAATCAGCAGATATCAGTGTTAAAAATTTATATTGGAGAATATCGGTTTTGTTTTTTAATGACGACTTCTACACACCACGCACATCTTATACACGAGGCGTTCACTCCTGCCAGAGACCACTGCTAAACGAGTGTTCAGCACCTTTAGTTGATCTCCTTTATCTTTTGGATTCTTGTGTTTTTCAGCGACACCGTGGCTGAATAATGGAGCAGTTCGCATAAAACTAAACTCACCTTCTCAGAACCAGAAGCAAACAACTTACCTCCGCAGTCATGCAGGCGATGCGTTGTGACGAGATGTTTCCACACAGGACGTTACGACGCAGATCTGGATTCTTCTGGTCTTTCAGGTTAGAGATGCGACTTCGGAGTCGGCTTTTGTATTTCATGTCTGTTGACTTAAACTCCTGAAATATCTGTGAGAACCTACAGTTAAGAAGCACAACTAGTGATCTCTAGAAGGGGATCAATCAGGAAGGAAGACCTAAACGTCTTCTGCTTCGTCCACATACAGGATTACTGGTTAGGGTTAGGGTTAGGGTCATGTTGGCCTCTAGAAACTTCATCTAAACATTTATCACAACAAAAATAAACATGAAAACACCCAGAGGTTTATTTTGCAACACGTCTCTATACATACATCATCTAGCATGACATGCAATTAGCTGGAAGTTTTCATTTACCAAGCCACGTAATCTTTGCTCAAATGTGATAATCTGTTCCAGTCACCCTGTTTTTAAATGAAGTTGCTGTAAAATCAGTGTGTTATCAGCAAATACCAGAAACCTTAATGCATCTGGGATTTTATTTATGTCATCTGTGAACATTATGATCAATTTTGGACCTTGAACCAAACCCGGAGCTGGGTGTACAAACGTGAACATTGTGAGTTCCCTTCAGTCAATGAAAGAAAAACCCACATTGGTCACATAAATAACTTGAATCTGAAAATTTTAATAAATAAAATTCTATGAAATTTAACCAATTAAACTCAGACATTGTTTTTCAACCATGCTTAGACAATTATTTAAAAAAAGGGACATGTTCATTCAATGTGTGTCCACTAATTACCATGACAGATGTCTACAATCGTGTAATCAGTCAGTGAGCCTATATATAGGGCTCCAGGTAGTCACTGTGTTGTTGGGACACATGGTGTGTACCACCACTCAACATGGAGCAGAGGAAGTGACATTATTCAGAAACTTCAGATCCATGGGGCCGTGGCCAACCTCCCTGGATGTGGCTGCAGGAGGAAAATCGATGACAAATCAAAGAGATGGATAATCCGAATGGTAACGAACAAGCCCAGAAAAACTTCTGAAGAGGTCCAAGATGTACTTCAAGCTCAATGAACATCAGTGGCAGATCGCACCATCCGCCATTGTTTGAGTCAAGGTGGACTACATGGGAGACGACCAAGGAGGACACCACTGTTGAAAACAAATCATAAAAAGACAGAATGGAATATGCCAAACTACATGTTGACAAGCCACAGAGCTTCTGGAGGAATGTCCTCTGGACAGATGAGACAAAGTTGGAACTTCTGCTGAGGCATATTAACTTTATGTCAGCGCTTGGTCTGCATTGCCAGCAGTAAGTCGAGCTTGTTTCCAGTGAGAGTTGGACTCCACCAAGGCTGGCCTTTGTCACGGATTCTGTTCAGAACTTCTATGGACAGGATTTCTAGGTGCAGCCAAGGTTTTGAGGGGATCAGTTCTGGTAGCCTAAGGATCAGGTCTCTGCTTTTTGCAGATGATGTGGTCCTGTTGGCTTCACTGGACGGTGATCTCCAACTTTCACTGGAGCGGTTTGCAGCCGAGTGTGAAGCAGCTGGGATGAGAATCAGCTCCTCTAAATCTGAGACCATGGTCTTGACTTGGAAAAGGGTAGAATGCCTTCTCCGGGTCAGGGATGAGGTCCTGCCTCAAGTGGAGGAGTTTAAGTATCTCGGGGTCTTGTTCACGAGTGAGGGAAAGCTGGAGCGTGAGATCGACAGGCGGATTGGTGCTGCGTCTGCGGTGATGCGGGCGTTGTACCGGTCTGTCGTGGTGAAGAGGAAGTTGAGGCAGAAGGCAAAGCTCTTGATTTACCAGTCGATCTACGTTCCTACCCTCACCTATGGTCATGAGCTTTGGGTAGTGACCGAAAGAACAAGATCGCGGACACAAGTGGCCGAAATGACTTCTCCGCAGGATGGCTGGGCTCTCCCTTAGAGATAGGGAGAGAAGCTTGATCATCCACGAGGGGCTCTGAGTAGATCCGCTGCTCCACCACGTCGAGAGACGCCAATTGAGGGGGGGGGGGTGCTCATGCCTATCTCCAGCGGTCAATGGGCAATCAGGCAGGGTACCCTGCCAGGACAGAGCCAGTCCATCGCAGGACAACACAGAGACACACAGGACAAACAATCATACACACACATTCACACCTAAGGACAATTTAGACAGACCAATCAACCTAACAATCATGTTTTTGGACTGTGGGAGGAAGCCGGAGAACCCGGAGAGAACTCACGCATGCACAGGGAGAACATGCTAACTCCATGCAGAAAGATCCCAGGCTGGGAAGTGAACCCAGGACCTTCTTGCTGCAAGGCAACAGCTCTAACCACTGCACCACTGCGCAGCCCGGAGCTAAAACCTGCCATCTGGAAAAAGCACCCTTCAAACCCGAGACAACTGGAGCGGTTTGCTCATGAGGAGTGCGCCATTAAGGTGCAGAAGTCTCATTGACAGTTACAGGCATCGTTTGATTGCTGTGATCGCCTCAAAAAGTTGTGCAACAGAATATTAAGTTAGTGGTACCATCATTGGGCCATGAGTTTATTCTTTTTAACTATTCTGTTGACGCATGGTTTAACAGCAATGTCCGACCTTCATTGGTTAAATTTGATAGTTTTTATTTGTTAATGCTTGGACCTCTTCAGAAGTTTTTCTGGGCTCGTTAGTTACCATTCGGATTATCCATCTCTTTGATTTGTCATCGGTTTTCCTCCTGCAGCCACATCCAGGGAGGTTGGCCACGGCCCCATGGATCTGAAGTTTCTGAATAATGTCACTTCCTCTGCTCCATGTTGAGTGGTGGTACACACCATGTGTCCCAACAACACAGTGACTACCTGGAGCCCTATATATAGGCTCACTGACTGATTACACGATTGTAGACATCCGTTGTGGTAATTAGTGGACACACATTGAATGAACATGTCCCTTTTTTTAAATAATTGTCTAAGCATGGTTGAAAAGCAATGTCTGAGTTTAATTGGTTAAATTTCATAGAATTTTATGTATTATAACTTTTTTCAGATTCAAGTTATTTATGTGACCAATGTGGGTTTTTCAGCCCAGATTAGTCCAACAACATTGCTGCTATGTACTTCTACCTTACTGAATAATGTTATAGTCGGTGGTATACAGAGAGTTTGTATATCTTCTATTGGCTTTAGATTGTCTGAATTCGTATTCCATTTAGAGACTCATTAGCTTCACAAACAGTGGCTCAAGTCAAGAATGAAAGCAGCAACAATCCTTTAATCCCTCAGATGTGTGACTGAGAAAAAAGTTCAGGAGATATTTAAAGATGGAGACACCAGGCTCCGGTGGCTCCATCCGCCATGAAGCCTTCTCAAACCGAGAGGGCTTGGACTACCTTCTATTTTGGAGACAGACTGTCTAACAAACATCCTGTTAGATATGTCTGTGTTGCTGCACAGATCATGCCAAGGATATGCTCTTCGATCTGCGCTGCCAGGTTCTCACAGTCCACTCCTATGGCTTTGTGGTCATCTGGAACACAAGAGACCTCTGATTATCACTGGCTAAGTTTACTACAATAGAAGAGTTGCCTTTTTATTGATGTTCGTCTGTTCAACATGTAGAAGCTGGAGGAGGTGGGGCATTTGTTGGAGTAAAGAGTTTGTGTGACATCATCGCATTCAGGTGACTGTGTGACATCATCGCATTCAGGTGACTGTGTGACATCATCGCATTCAGGTGACTGTGTGACATCATCGCATTCAGGTGACTGTGTGACATCATCGCATTCAGGTGACTGTGTGACATCATCGCATTCAGGTGACTGTGTGACATCATCGCATTCAGGTGACTGTGTGACATCATCGCATTCAGGTGACTGTGTGACATCATCGCATTCAGGTGACTGTATATCACCAATCTTAAACTGATTAAATAAAAAGTAGAGCTTCACTTAATCAGAGAACACTGACTTTCCTCTAACCCTGTGATACACACATAGTAATATTAAAACCCAGCAGGACTTTTCTGCACTCCTGCTGGGTTGTTATCGTTCTGCGTACCACATGATGTAAATTTCTTTTTTGGTCAAATTAGCTTTTTTGTAATAAATGATGAACCAAATGATGGAACTCTACCAAACGTAAAGCACCATTTGAAGCTGCTTTCGAGCTGACATTTTTAATCTGGTGGATACATTTGAAAAATTGATTGATCATGCGCCCTGGCTGCTTGGACAAGGGAGATCTTTGTTTGGCTGACTGGTTAGCGCACGTGACTTTCACCCGGGAGTCTGGGGATCGAATCTGGGGACATGTAGCGTCCAGAAACGGTCCGTTTTTCATCTATATATTTGACCTACATCATCGGCGAGAACAGCTCAAACTATCTGCTGGATTCTGCTAGTCTGAAGTCCAGAACTCTGCAGCTTTGCACACAGGATAACATATCGTCAACAAACTGTTCCCGTTTGAAGGCCTTAAGCTTTCTTCTTATCGCTCCTGCAGGATTCCTCCTGCCTCTGAATAAAAGTTAACATTTTCAGCTCATGAGT
Organism: Nothobranchius furzeri; assembly: GCF_043380555.1. Taxonomy (NCBI): domain Eukaryota; kingdom Metazoa; phylum Chordata; class Actinopteri; order Cyprinodontiformes; family Nothobranchiidae; genus Nothobranchius; species Nothobranchius furzeri. The sequence continues at coordinate 42,973,462 of NC_091755.1, read as the reverse complement.
TAATTAATCACACAATGAATGGACAATGTGTTAAATGAAATGTTTTGAGTAATCTGTGCCTAAGTTAATAAGGTTGAAATGAATATTGTCCTACAATGATGCATTTGACTGATAATCAGTCTATGTGACGAGCTCATCAGCCGTCCTCTCATGCACACGTGCATATGACACAAGGTTAAAGTCATTTCATGCACATAGAGATTTTCTTATCCACAAATCAGAGCACGTTCGATCTAAAAGAAGGTGTGATGTTCTGAGGGTTGTTTGTTAACACCTCTTAACATGGCACGTCTGATTGGCCACAAATCTTAATATGAGAATTATTAAAACAGAACTCACTTCCTGAGTGGTTCAGTTCAAGCTCAGTTCGAGTTCAACTAGACCTTTGGAGTGGCCAATCCTGAAGGGACTCTTTGAACCATCAAAGCTTTCGACCAGCCAAAAGCTGCCTGCAGCGACACAGAAGCTTGCTCCTTCAGCTATTCAGAAACAGCGGTTCTAGACGCAAACGATTTCCTCCATCGTTGTGACCCGGAGGCATCCGAGGACTGACTTGGTCGCATCGAGGTTTTCCTACGAGCCACGTGCAGTGAGGTCACCGACTCCTTGACATCTCCAATCCGAACGGGGGTCTCCAGAAACGGGTACGCAGGCATGACATGAAATGCATCTGATGCCGTTTTGAAAAATCAAATCTTCAGCTTCTAACAACACAAACTCTTCCACCCAGAATTCATCATTTCTTTCAGATACAAAGGTTCTGGTAAACATCACGCACCATTCCATCCACTTATATTCATCCATCACAAAGTTGTTTATAGCTTGTCATGTATATAATTAGTCTAGAAAATAAAGTCTATTTTTAATTATATCCTTGACTGTCTGAATTAATATGAAGTGGACCATGATCACTGAAAAAGCAAAGAAACCCAAATTCTTCTGATTAAACATTCAAAGATCAATCAGGTACCTGGTATCCTATATTTATATAGAATATCACATCTTATTGGCCATAAGTAAAGGTGGTATATTAAGCTTAAAAGCAACATATCACTCTACACTTCCATGGTTCTCTTATTTAAAACATTGCACAGATACTGTTACAACAAAAAAAATCTGCACCTTCCCCAACAGCAAGCCATGGATGACCAAAGACGTCAGGTTCCTTCTCAAGGCCCAAGACGAAGCTTTCAAGTATCAACAACAAAGCTCTGCCAGGTCAGAGCTGAAGAGGGGCATCAGAGAGGTCAAGGTGGCTTACAGGAGAAAGATTGAGAGCCACGTTGACAACTCAGACCCGTGACATGAGGCACATCAAAAATCAGACCAGCGCCAGCTCACCATCCAACAACAATGCCAAACTGGCTGAAGAGCTCAACAGCTTCTTTGGCTACCATGAGGTAACGATTGCTGGAACCATGACTCAAGCTCCAGCACCAACGAGCAACAGCCAGATGCTCATCCTGCAGACCGCTGGGGTACAATGTAAACTCAGAGCAAGGTTCCCACTCTTCTTTTGACATGATATTCCAGGACTTTTCCTGAACATTTAAGACTTCTTCAGCTGCTGCAGAACGGGTCGTTGTTACAACTTGGGCTGGGTGATAATATTTTCATTTCAGGATGTATTTTGAAACAGATATGATACTGTACCTATACCAGAGAGCTGGTATAGGTACAGTACTACCAGAGGGCTGTAGTTCCCCGGTGCAACGAACCAACTGGAACAGGGTCGAGCTGCAGCAAGAGTGTTCTATGTTATGGAAACACATATTACACAAACTGATAGGGAATCGATGGGAATACCAACAACATTACACGTAGGTTGACGTAAACTGCAACGGACCACAATAAAAATTCAGTACGCTAAAACAAAGTTAGACCACCAGCGGATCTCACTGATCTCACAGGGTTAGACCGGACTTCCAGAGTGTAGGGCCAGCTACTGAGAAGGTTCTGTCAGCTCCAGTTTTTGTTTAGTTCTTGGAACTTCCAGAAGTAGCTGAAACTTCTGGGTCACTAAAATCTCAGTGGGATGAACCATTGATGGATTTAAAAGCAAACAGTAAAATCTTACTCCTATAAGAACCAAAGCTAATGATGTGACTTTAAAACTGATGTAATGCGTTCTCTCCTCCATGTGCCGGTCAGTAGATGAGCTGCTGCGTTCCATACAAGCTGAAGGCGTGAGATGAAGAATGGTTGACACCAGAAAGAGTGATACAGTGGTCCAGTCTGTCAATTGGTTCATTTTTACCACAGGAAAGGGTTGCTTTACCTTTTTGCTGACAGTTTCAACCACTCCTGTGGTCTTTTTCAGAGCTAGCTTGAGAAGGAAGTAACGCCGCCATTAGCAGCGGGACAAATACACAAAAGGTGGTCCAGCCTGCTTGTTACAAACAGATGAATGTTCAAACACTTGAGCAGGAAGGTACGGCTTACCCCCAAATTCCACTACCTCCACTCCGCTACGACACGAACGCCGGAGCAAAATCGGTCCCGTTGTAGTCAATCAGAGCAATTCCACTACTGCGGCCGTGCGCCGCCCTCTGTTCCGGCGTCCGGCAAAAATAGAATAGATTCTATTTTTGCCGGACACCGGAGCACCTCCGCAGTAAATGGACAGAAATCACAACCGCCCAACAGGAAAGGGAGCAAGCACAACTTCCGTTTTTCACAATAAATCGATAAACAAAAGGCGTTTTTTGTTTCATATGCACAGGTTTAACAACTTTTAACAACTATCAATGGCGGCTGAAGTTTAAATGCACAAAAATAAGCCATAAATACAGTTTCCACTATCAAAGTAGTCACCCTGTTGATCCAAACACTGCTGATCTCTCAACACAAATGATGGCAGATTAAACAGCTCATGCCGATGCTTCTCCCACACAACGGATGTTTGGATCCAACTTCCGCGTTTATTGCTCGGACTGTATCGCAAGATCTCGAAAATCCCGCGCATGCTTGTTTGCCCCCCTCAGGTCTCCGCACCGGAGCGGAGCCGTTGTAGAGCGGGTACCAGTAAAAATTGAGTTCGGAAGCGAGCGGCTGCGGAAGGCGGGGGCGGAGCGGAGGTTGTGGAATTTGGGGGTTAACCTGACAAAACGACAGCACTAACCTGCGTTGCAAAATTGAAAGAACCATCAAGGAACATGCCAAGATCTTTCACCAGCTGAAATGCAGATGGCCAAGCAGAAAACTAACAGGGAGGCACGATTACCAAAGACCATACGAGCATCGTAGAGAAGCAAAAGTTACTTCTTATGTGCAGCTCCAGACCCAGTGAGTTCCAATGTTCGTTAAATTACTAGACGTATTTAAATATTCTCCTAATTCTACATTTCATCTCATTTTCCTTGAAGACCTTTCACTTCTCATCCAATGATTTTTCCCAATTCAAGTTTATTTATTAAGCGCCAAATCACGACAAGAGGCACTTCACACAGTAAACATCCCAATACAGGTCAGGTCATTAAGCCAGTCAGTAAAAAGTTTCCTACATAAGGAACCCAGCAGGTTGCATCGAGTCACTGACTAGTGTCAGAGTCTTTACAGCAATCCTCATACTAAGCAAGCATGCAGCGACAGTGAAGAGGAAAACTCCCTTTTAACAGGAAGAAACCTCCAGAGCAGGGGTCCTCAATTCTAATGGTCCGAGGCCGGACGGTTCTCTCTCCCTGTCTCTCCCTCCCTCCCTCCCTCTCTCTCTCTCTCTCTCTCCCTCCCCCTCTCCATTCTTTCTCTCTCTCCCTCTCTCTCTCTCCCCCTCCCTCCCTCCCTCCCTCCCTCCCTCTCTCTCTCTCTCCCTCCCTCCCTCTCTCTCACACACTGAGCGAGCGGAGCACGCCGCGCGAAAACCATCGACATACATATATGGAAAATGGGTTTCCATAGGGCTCCAATAATACATTTTTGTACTAAAAAGGGAGGTGGCCACCACCGCCATTTTGACCGTGTCACAGGTTCCGTCAAGCCCAGACAATTCCACAAAAGGGAAGAGAGGTGGAGCTGAGGGTGGGGCTGTAAGGATGGGATTAACTGACGACCCCCGGTCGAACTAGCTACAAGCTAACCTGAAGCTAACTCAAAGCTAATGTGGAGGTGTGAGCTAAGCTAACGGAGGTAGCAACCTAGCTACAACCGGAGTTAACTGTGCACAACACCAGAGCTTCTGAGTCAGAGATACGCCGGGCTGACCGCTGGGTAAAACCGGGTGGAACACAGAGGTCTCGGAGAGCTCCACAAGCCGGCAGCCGCACAGCAGACAAGCGCCGCTGCAATCTGAGATGCGCAGAGCTGCCGCTGGGGAGAACTGGGTGGGAAGGTTTCCATCCCAGAGCTCCACAAGCCGGCAGCCCGTGCAGCAGACAGAAGCAGCGATCAGACAGATGCGCCGAGCTGCGGGGAGGCAAGAACAGGTGGAAAGCATCGGTCTCCTGAGAGCTCCACAAGCCGATAGTGGGAACCCAGCTCCACCAACATGTTATATTTCAACCCATTTTCTAAAATGCAGCATTATGTTAAATGCACTGGGTTTTACCCTATTACATTTACATTTCATGGTTAAACAGTACATGTTAAAATCTAAGCTCAGCTCGGCAGTGACCTAAAATACATAAATATAATTTTACTTACCGAAAAAAATGAAGTGGAGACTCCTTGGACGCTCTATTAGTGCAATTAATGCCACAGCAAGTCATTTTGTCCAACAATTGTACAAATAATATCCAAACAAGAATACACACACACACAGAGACTCAAAATCCCGGAGCAATTTCCAGGCCAGACCGAGGCTCTACTGAGGCCTTTCCACGGAGCTAGCTCTGTGGTCACGTGGGTCTGATGCTCATTAATTATACAGAATTTTAGGCTTTTAATACACTTAAACAGAAGAGTGAGAAAAAAATTCACCCCCCTCAGAGTTGTCATGAGTGTAAACTAGATCATTTAAACCTAAAACATGTTCTGGGACCAGGCTGTAAACATGTTTATTTCTGCTGTGAAATTGGTATTTTTAACATGGGAGTCAATGAGGATTTGCTCGCTTCTGACACCAGCCCCTAGTGGATGAGGGTGGAACTGCAATTTTTGGTACTTCCGGGTTGGGACCAATTTTAGAGCCACATTGTGGCGACAACCCGCTCACTTAATTCACGGCCCAAACCCAACAGAACGGATTGGGCTGATTCAGTTCGGGTTCGGTCTCAGGTTACAACTCCAGCGCTCAGCCCTGCAGAACCACATAAAGGATCAAAGGTTCCTACCCAGTAAACGTGGAGAACACCGCTCTGACAGATCTGGATGCTGCGCTGGTGACGCCGTTAAAATAACAACTACATTCCACTATAACTGATTATGGTTCTCTTCTATGATGCAGAATCGTTTATGCCCGCATCTTGATGCATGGATTATTTTCCTCAGCTCTATCCTACACCTCCCAGTCGGCCGTCGGGGGTGGGGGTGGGGGTGCGCGCAGGGTTTGGGGGCCACAAAGAGAGGGCTCGCAGGCCGCCATTTGCGTACCACTGCTCCAGAGGATCCTGACTCAGTATAAGCAGCCATCCGCCACGACTCAAGACACGGAGTTGAAAAAATTCCTCAGATGGGAACGAAACATTTTTCAGGAAATAAAGATGTCCACAGGTCTTCTGCCTATGCCTGCTAGGAAGACCAGCTGTTTTCCTCTTGCATGTGGGAAAATTTAATAAATATGACAAAAATTCTCATCTCACCACCCGTCTGCAAAGCAGCTACCAGCAGTTCTCGACTCTTGTTCCTCACGCTGTCCGTGGTGACCGGGGCGGAAGGGAAGGAGGTGACCCGAAGGGGCAGGGTGGGAGTGGTTGGAGTTGTGGGAATGACATCCGACATCTTACTGCTGTGAAAAAGAGAGATGATCAAACACATCTGAGTGGGGGTGCACCCTTAAGTTGGAGGCAGCCTAACTGTCAAAGCTCAGATTCAGCATGTTTGTTTAGAAAGATGGAATAACTGGAAATGTGTCCAAAGGAATCCTGAACCAGTTAACTCTGGTTAACCAAACACGGGACTGGGAGGACTGGGCCAGGGCTGGTCTCACTGGAAAGCTGCTGATGCTGTGGTGACCTGGTGAGGTAATAACTGCGAGTGTGGGTGTGGCCTAAAAGAATGGAGTCTAATCTTTCTGCTTCAAAGATTTTGTCTTGAACCAACCTGTTACAGAGGAAAGCCTTTAGGAACATTTAGACCAAACATGGCAGCACTGTAAATCAAATCTGATGCTAGACCGCTTTGAGTCGCTGATGTTAGGACGGACACACACACACACACACACACGTCTCACAAGAAGGTAGTCAGAGGTGGAGGACACCAGCTGTGCTTGATAACCAACCTTTTCTCATTACTGCCCAAGTCTTTGGAGGTAGATGAAGATCTCACAGGAGAGTCTTCTCTCCTCTTCTCCTCCAGCTTCCCTTCAGCACCATCTGTCCACAAAACACAAGAACATAGTGATATGGGTCTAAGCTTTACTTTAACCTCATGCTGACTTCACCTCTGGTTGCTTTAAATAAAACGGTGAAGAATAAGAAGGTGGCCGGCTATTTGATACTGTTAAAAATCACAAAGACAACAGATGTGATGGTCCTCTTCACTGGGGAGGCTCCATGTTGGCTTTTCAATGTCAGATTTTGTCTAACTCTTACTTTCTGATACCGATATAAACCGTTCCCCGTAATAAAAAAAGAAATCCTTTAGGCTACCAACATCGCAGCTCTCCTATCACTCACGCTTAAGCTTTAAACTTTGTGTAAAATTGCAACTACTTCAATTTCAGTAACAGAAAAGATGTCATGCTGACCCGTCTCCAACAGCAGCCGAATGGCATTCTCACTGAGATGGATAATCCTGACTAATGCTCTTGACGCCCTTCGGCCAAAGATTATTATCGAGTTCACGATGGGAAAAAGTTGGATTGAGTTAATATTTCATGTAAATTCATGATAAAAAAGGATAAAAGGTTTTAGGTTTTGATCAAAGTGAGACATCAGTGTATAACAATCTTTGTTATGCTGTCTGTTCGAAACGCAACAGAGTGGACGCTCACACCTCAGACCTATCACGGATGCCGTTTCTGTTTCCTCCGCTCCTGGTGTGTTTTCGTCTTACATTTAGGCAGAAACAGGACAATAAACGGATAATGAACACGGTGATTTTGCTTTATACGTTCGTGCCTTGGAGATTATTTGTCTCTTAAGTATTGATTGGTTTATGGAAAGTTTGGGCGTGTGTTAAAGTTACCGAGTTAATAAAATGTAAGCTGCGTGAAAGCACACATGCTAAGCGGGGCTAATTGCTAAGTGTGACGCTAAGATCTGTGTATATGTCAGTCATGTATTTTTCTGTTTCTGTATATTGCATTTATGGTAATAAAACATTTATAAAGACTTTCACTGAAGAAAGGTAAGCCTTGGGTGAAGATTCTTGTGTTTGTTTTAGTTGGTCATTAGCTGCTAGTTACCCATAGCTAACCCTAACCGTCTCTACATAAGGCTTATTCCTAATTATTCACAATTTGTGCCAAGTTAAACTAAAACATCAGATCTGTCATATGTTGGCATTTTGAGAGAAAGGAGATGAGGCTAAAGAGTTTGATTTGTAATATATGCATGGTATGTAAATGTTGGGTAAGTATTCAAGTTTATTTATAAAGCGCCAAATCCCGACAAGAGTCACCACAGAGTCCCCAGACCCCCAATAAAGCAAAAAACTGCACATTCCAGGGTGGCCTTTTATTGTGGGCAGTATATTTTACACCTGTGCACTACTCATGTCAGATCAGCATCTTGATGTGGCACACCTGTGAGGTGGGAAGGATTATCTCAGCAAAGCACAAGTGCTCACTATCACACATTTAGACTGATTTGTGAACAATGTTAGAGAAATGGTGATATTGTGTATCTGGAATGAATTTTAGATCTTTAAGTCCATCTCATGAAAAATCGGAGCAGAAACAAAGGTGATGCGTTTATATTTTTGTTGAGTGTAAAACAAGAAGGCTACAAAAGGAGGGATAAAAAGAGGAAGAAGTGATCACCGACCAAAAGCCGAGCTTGGGGGCAGCAAGCGAGAAGGCTCGCTCCCGGGTTCACAGCAGCAGGTGATCAGCTGACCTTAACTCATTTACTGCCATTGACGACTAAAGTCGTCATTTTAAATCCAGCTGCCACTTTTTACCAGGGCGGGCTTGGGAACAAGAGTAAACATTACAGCTCATCTTCATCAGCTGATCTTCACCTGTGTGTGTCACAAGTCACGTGATCAGGAAGCAGAAAATCCATGAATTAGGAGATCGTTTTGGGATGCTGCTGTGAAAAAAGCTTCTGCTGCTCAACTCTGACAACGAATTGTGAAAAAAAGGAAAATGCTAGAAACACGCTGATTCATTCTGATGTAAGAAGGGAGCATGTGTTACCATGGTGACTGGGAGGGGCTTCAGGCTAGACACTTGTGGGATCGACTTTGGGGAAATTAAACTGGTATTTTCAAAGAGAGCCCATTCATGTTTATAGAGATATTATTACTCATTTTCATATTGTGATGATTCAATTTTAATAAATGGTCTTGCCCTAATATGTTGCTTATATTCTCTAACAAAGTGAATAGGAAATGAGAAAGATTTTAAAAACAGACAGCTCTCTTTTGAAAACACACACACACACACACACACACACACACACACACACACACACACACACACACACACACACACACACACACACACACACACACACACACACACACACACACACACACACACACACACACACACACACACACACACACACACACACACACACACACACACACACACACACACACACACACACACACACACACACACACCTACCCAGCAGCTTCTTCCACATCTTGATGAGAGCTTTAGCCAGAGTCTGAACCTCCTCATCACAGCTCTGCTTCCTCACAGCGTTCACAGACATGCCAACTCTGGTCGACTGCAACAACGTTTTCAGGAAACAAAAACAATGTGTTTACCTTTAAAGCTGCAATCTGGAGTTTTCCCACTTCAACAATTATGTACGATATCCTGGAAATCCAGGAAATCCATAAAATGTAGGACATATGCAGGGTTTGACTTGCACACAGACTTTTGGGGGAGCCCGGTGAGATTGGGGGGGACGGGGGGGGGGGACGACAATACTAATGGTATACTGAGAGTCCATATAAACAATATATATTGAAATGATCATTTATAGGGCTCCCCCCTGGTGTGCTACTTGAGGGACTATGGAGCCCAACACCCTTTTGGGGGAGCCGAGCTCGCCTGGGCTCCACTGGAATCTGGTCCCATGCGACGCATCAGGGTAAGAAGAGAAACAGATGAAGAGATGCGCCCACCATGCCTAGTGCCTACTGTACAAGCCTGTGGAGGCAGGGCTATGATCTGGGCTTGCTGCAGATGGTCAGGTCTAGGTTCAGCAACAGGATGTGCTCCAAGAATGAGGTCAGCTGACTACCTGCACATACTGAATGACCAGGTTATTCCATCTTCCCCGATGGCACGGCCATATTCCACGAGGACAATGTCAGCATTCATCAGGCTCAGAGTGAAAGAGTGGTTCAGGGAGCATGAGACATCATTTTCACACATGGATTGGCCACCACAGAGTCCAGAAGATTGAGAACCTTTGGAATATGCTGGAGAAGACTTTGTGCAGCGGTCAGACTCTACCATCATTAATAAAACACAGGATGGAGATAAATCTGGTGACATTGCAGAAGCTTTTAAATAACGCCACAGAGAATGTGTGTCGTAATCAAAGCTAAAGGTGGTCCAACATTAGCGCGTGACCTTTTTTTAGGTGGTGACTTTCTTTGGAGCCAGGTAGTGTGTGTATACATTATATGCTGTTCAGGAAATTGTATGATTCTTTCTGAATATATTGGATGAACCCTGACTATCACTATATAGAATAAAAATCTGACTATATGGATATTTGTCGAAGCTAACTCCTAATGTAGTTTATACTTTCTGGTGAGCTGCACACACAGGTACATCCAGGCATCACCTACCTGCAGAGTTTCTAGAGACATCTTCATGTTTTTTAGTTCCCTCAGCAGGTCAAGAGCACCGTCCTGTAAGCAGAATGAGCTTTATGTTCATTTATAACAGTTTCTCCCCCGTGTCCTGTCTGGCGGTGAAGCAAACAGAATTGATGTCTGAATGCTGTAACAAGCCTTACAGGTTTACTCTCAGGTGGAGCATCAAAGCGTCTGCTTTAATGTCACGCCTGATACTTAAAACTTTATTGTTTTTGAATGCTTGATACAGGGTATCTGCAGGTTGAAGGGAGCCAAATTTAGGACTTTTTAAGACCTTTTTAAGGCCACTTTGACCAAATTTAAGCAACTTTTAAAATTTTAATTTAAGCTATAATTTCCAGCTATTGCCTGGAACCGGTGCTAACCACGTCGCCATTGTTGGACAAAATGACTTGCTGTGGCATTAATTGCACTAATAGAGCGTCCAAGGAGTCTCCACTTCATTTTTTTCGGTAAGTAAAATTATATTTATGTATTTTAGGTCACTGCCGAGCTGAGCTTAGATTTTAACATGTACTGTTTAACCATGAAATGTAAATGTAATAGGGTAAAACCCAGTGCATTTAACATAATGCTGCACTTTAGAAAATGGGTTGAAATACAACATGTTGGTGGAGCTGGGTTCCCACTATCGGCTTGTGGAGCTCTCGGGAGACCTCTGTGTTCCACCCGGTTTTACCCAGCGGTCAGCCCGGCGTATCTCTGACTCAGAAGCTCTGGTGTTGTGCACAGATAACTCCGGTTGTAGCTAGGTTGCTACCTCCGTTAGCTTAGCTCCCACCTCCGCATTAGCTTTGGGTTAGCTTCAGGTTAGCTTGTAGCTAGTTCGACCGGGTGTCGTCAGTTGATCCCAGCCTTACAGCCCCACCCTCAGCTCCTCCTCTCTTCCCTTTTGTGGAATTGTCTGGGCTTGACGGAACCTGTGACACGGTCAAAATGGCGGTGGTGGCCACCTCCCATTTATCTTCAAAAACGTGTTATTGGAGCCTATGGAAACCCATTGTCCAATATTTATATGTCGATGGTCTGCACGTTGGGATGCACCATGGCAGCACCCTGTAGCAAGCCGCCATTTGCAATTCCACTGCGCACGGAACTGCGCATATTCATGTGACTAGAGGCGAGTTCACAATAAAAACGGGGTGGAACCAAGTTAGAAACTCGCAAACACGCACGAAGATGGCGGCTCCACAGGGATGGGATTTCACGATGAAACCTCTGGCTGAAAGATTTAAAACTGGTGAGGAGAAGCGAGACAGTTCTAAACGGTATAACACAGAGAGGCGTGTATGTAGTTGGAGTGATTGCTGGCGAAAGACTTCAACTGCTACCGAGATCGACGATGAAGAGCCAGAAGACTTTAGCCCCATTCCCATCTGTACCGGGTCGGCCCGGGACGGGTAGCGTAGGTTGTTTACATATCTGGGTGGCCTGGAATTTTCCCGGGCCAACCAAGGCTCATTCTCGGCCCTCTTCCCGAGGGGTACTGCTTCAGGCCGACCAGGGCCAACACACCCACTGCTGACAAGAAATTCACACCTTCCATTAGAGCAAGCCTCTGATTGGTGGGTAGAGTCAGCCCATTCACACCTTCCATTAGAGCAAGCCTCTGATTGGTGGGTAGAATCAGCCCACATGGGCTTAAGACAAGGATGTGTGGAAACAACCGGGCCAGACTGGGGCCGACTGGGGCTACCCGGCCCGGGCCGACCCGGTACAGATGGGAATGGGGCTTTTATGTGCGTGAGTCAGGCCCACTTCTTCTCCATGAGGAGCAAGAAGTATGAGGATGAGTTGGAGAAGAACTTTGAGGTGGAGTGCTGGAACCAAAGACTAATGGGCCATTCCCATCTGTACCGGGTCGGCCCGGGCCGGGTAGCCCCAGTCGGCCCCAGCCTGGCCCGGTTGATTCCACACATCCTTGCCTTAAGCCCATGTGGGCTGATTCTACCCACCAATCAGGGGCTTGCTCTAATGGAAGGTGTGAATTTGCTGTCAGCAGTGGGTGTGTTGGCGCTGGTCGGCCTGAAGCAGACCCCCTCCAGAAGAGGGCTGAGAATGAGCCTTGGTTGGCCCGGAAAAATACCAGGCCACCCAGATATGTAAACAACCTACGCTACCCGGCCCGGGCCGACCTGGTACAGATGGGAATGGCCCATTAGGGTGTTTCTCAGTGCCAAGGAACCTCGCCTTGATGCCTTGGCCCCGCCCCGGTTGCCTAGGAGATACGTCATCAGGAGCTGCCAAGACGTGTTCCAATGTTCATGTTCTACCGAGGCGTGTGTTCTCCGTTTGTTAGCCGTTTAGCTAGCTGAGCAAGGATACACGGGAGGCGTCTTGTAGCCTAGCCTTGGTCAAAAATTACCCACAATACACCGCGGTATTTTCAAAAGGATAACGAATCAGAAGCCGGCAGCTACTTCGGGGACAAATTTCAAGTTTAAAAGTAAGTCAGCTAATTTAAAATGTTTTTTTAGATCCCACGAAGTTATCTATGGTTGCTTAGTTGCAGCTTCGGTGGCTAGCGGGTTGTAACTCGCATATATATTTAATGCAACAAATATATACACAATTTTAAAAGTAAAAGGCTCGTTATAGATTTATATTGAAACGTATAAAATATAATGTTTTCTCTCGTGTCACGTGACTTTACGTGACCGCCGTGGTCACGTGATGAAAATCTGTTCCATTTAACCGTTTTCTTTGACCAAGGAAGGACAGTGTCCTCGGAAGCAAGGCGCCTGGCCTCGCAAGACATCGCCTCGCCAGGCCAGGCGCCTTGACATTGAGAAACACCCTAAGAGAAGCCACTAGTCCACCAGTAGCCAAATATCCAGTCTGCAACTCTATGGTTCCAGAGACTGACAGTGCTGGTTGTAAATATGAACATAATAAAAGTTTCTTATGTTTAAAATGGTGGTTCAGCTGTGATTTTTACTCCTTTTAGCAGATGACCGGTAGATTCTCAGCTTTTCAATTCAATTCAATTCAAAAATACTTATTAATCCCAGAGGGAAATTAAGAGTTTCAGTACACGCAATTCCGAGATCAGACATACACACCTATACATGTGTGGCCGGTTGGTTGTGTGGTTGATTTCCACCCCTGCTTAGATCCTGTCTTCATTGTTTAACTGTACTCAAAGTATGCTGGAGTGTTTGCTCTTACCCAATCAGAGCAGATGCAGCAACACCATGAATTTCACATCTGGCTCATTTAGGATACACACGGATTCGGACACATTCCCATGTACTCATCCAATAGAGATGTCACCAAATAGGGAGGGCCATGCTACAGATACAAACTAATGTCTCAGAGCATTCGAGGCCCATGTGACTGACGACCATGAGGGGTGTGGCTTCAGGGGTAACATTGTCTTGTTTGTACCCTTTTCTATACAAACCTATTTAAAACCAACCTACTCATTAAGGTGATTTGTGGAAGTGTATCAGGAACTGAGTGTTGCCGGTCTTCCTCCCCTGGAAGTAAAGAACCAGGGAAAGAAGGAACACTAGCTGGAGAGGATCCAGACAGGAAAGCAGCTTTCTACAGACCTCATTAATAACAATAATGAACTAAAACTGGAAGCTAATTACTGGGAGTCAACACTTCTGCCACACTCCACTGTTGGCTTTAGTTTTTACATTATGCTTAATTTGTCTAGTTTATTCTAATTCCGTTTCTAGGATTTCTCTGGCTGCGTGGGTTTAAAAATGCTCTTGAACACACACACACACACACACACACACACACACACACACACACACACACACACACACACACACACACACACACACACACACACACACACACCAGCACGCTTCCAGAACCTTCCCGGTTGGAGACACGGCTCATCCCCGGGTGCCGGGTGTTCTCTCACCGTGTTCTTCTTGTGCACCATCGTGTCCAGCTTTTTGGCGATGCGCTCCACCTCCTGGTGTCTGGCCATGCTTGTGTCTTCTGGCTGCTGGTCGACCTGCTCCATGAGGAGAGATAACTCTGTCCTCACCCCCAGCTGCGCCTCACTCTCGCTGGTTGCGGTGCGACACTAAAGCATCATGGGAGATGGAGTTTCTAAAAATGGAGCCTCAGTCTCTGGATGTCTGGAGAGATAACGGTGATGACCCTTCACCTCTGCTTTACATTAGCGACGGACAGGGAGAAGGTCACGTGATGTCACATGAACGTTTCCTATAGGAAGAGTCAGCACGAACACAAACGTTGAACAGGTTTTCACTCAGAAGTGAACCCCAGCATCACGAGACAGCGTGGGCTGCCAACTCTCACGCACTGAGCGCGAGACACACGCATCTGACCCTCTTCACGCGCTCTCACGCCACACCTCCAATCTCACGCTAAGCGCCTGCGCTCCCCAAACGCGCGTCACGCACAGTGTGTAGGGCTTATGAAAACCCAGATGATATTAATGATAGCATTAGCTACTGAACAACACTTAAATCATAATTTAACTGGTTTTATTTCACACATAATCCCGTCTGTATAATCCACGCCGATGTGCTTTTTCCCGCTCTGGGTGTGAGAGGGGCGGAGAGGTGAGCTCCACCTGCTGTTGATGGGACGGGCATGCCCGGTGTCGGTACAGGATCTGCTCGGGGTCCTTCGACTGCCGATGACGTCAAAGTACGGCAAACCCACTCGGACAAAATACACTAAACACCTATACTGTTGGAAAGAATTTAGCAGTTTCGTTATTAAAATAATGTTTCTTACGACGTAAGTTTGTGTTTATAGTGGTATTTGTAAAATAAAACACTATATTTTATTCATAATGTTGAACTCCTCGTTGAGCACATCCCTTGAAGGATCATAGGTATTAGCAACACCTGTGAAATTGTATTTGCAGGAAAGAAGTGTGTCCCGTTTATTGAAGTATTTTGTGTTTAGAGTTTTTGACGTTTTGTCCATGCGTAGTTCAGGTACGCTCATAGCTGCTAGCCAAAACTCTGGAGTTAAAAGTTTTCTGGCTTTACTAAAATACCTGTCTGTACTTATTTGATTGATGGTAGTTTTACTTTCTATTAGACTCCAAATGTAATCATTTGGCACGTTTCTAATTCATAATTTGTAAGAATGTAATCGGTGATATTAGCATTAGCATTCCTATGGGTTTTTCCATGTATATTAGCATTGCGCTAACCACTCGCTGCCAAATTGCAGCCTTTGCCATTAGAAAATCTTCTTTTGTCACATCGCAATTTAATTGCACATGCAGTTAATCGTTCAGCCCTAATATACATGCAGCTCTATGCTAAAAGTGTATTTTCAAAGAGGTAATGATGGATTTCTTTGTAAAAGTTGTCCATCTTTCCAACAGAAAGATTTGCCTGGACCAACGTAACCTGATAACAACGTAACCTGATAACAACGTAACGTGATTACGTAATTCCGTAAGGTTCATGTTCAGCCAATCAACTACTTTGACGTCATCGGCAGTCGACGGACCCTGAGCCGATCTTGCACCCGAGCAGATCTTGTACTGACACCGATTCTCCCAGAACCGTGAGCTGCGACTGCGCACACAGCCAAAATGACATGTGTATATATATTTTTTTTTTACTTTATTTACAATTGAACAAATACAAAGGTGGAAAGAGTACTAAAATTTCCTACTTAAGTACAAGTACCAATACTTTGATAATTTTTTACTCAAGTACAAGTAAAAGTACTTGCCAAAATTTTTCTCAAGTAAAAGTAAAAAGTGTCGTAAATAAAATGTACTCAAAGTAAAAATTACTTAGTTACATTTTTGTCAGTGAAAAGATGGTTACATCAGTGCAAAACCACAACACCAGTTCACAACACGCTTCTGTGTGTGCGCACACACACACACACACACACACACACACACACACACAGAGGTGGAAAGAGTACTAAAATTTCCTACTTAAGTACAAGTAAAAGTACTTGCCTAAATTTTTCCAAGTACAAGTAAAAGTACTTGCCTAAATTTTACTCAAGTAAAAGTAAAAAGTATCATAAATAAAATGTACTCAAAGTAAAAGTTACTTAGTTACATTTTTGTCAGCGTAAAGATGGTTACATCAGTGCAAAACCACAACACCAGTTCACAACACGCTCATGTGTGCACGCACACACATGGACACACACACACACACAGAGGTGGAAAGAGTACTAAAATGTCCTACTTAAGTACAAGTAAAAGTACTTGCCTAAATTTTTACTCAAGTAAAAGTAAAAAGTATTGTAAATAAAATGTACTCAAAGTAAAAATTACTTAGTTACATTTTTGTCAGTGTAAAGATGGTTACATCAGTGCAAAACCACAACACCAGTTCACAACACACTTCTATGTGTGCACGCACACACATGGACACACACACACACAGTTTGATGGAAGGATTTCTGTCCAGTCAGTGAGAACAGGACATGCACATTGATTGGACGAGATTTTTCTAGGATTGTATGTTTCAATTGTGATTAAAATTATTCTTTATTTTGAAAAAAAAATGTAAATTTTTAGACGCCATCAGCATGTGAGGTATCTCAATGTTCTCATAACAAAACTCTAACATGAGACTGTGCTCTAACCTGGCACTTAACACGCTAAATGAAAGTCAACCATTTCAGATGGACCGTATGACAGCTGCTAACGTTGGCCCTGCCCTACTTTACCTCTACATTACAGTTCCTTTATCCATGTCCATCCTAGAGCTCCTCTCTGACCTTCATGCTTATTTAGAGCAGCTGGTTTTTTAAGTTAGCAGAGTTCATCCTTGGTAGTGGGTTCACTCACTCAGAGGAAATTTTATAGCGCATGCAGCTAGAAAGAAAAAAGAGAGCATCAACAAGATTAAGGAATTAGAGGAGGAAATAAAAAGAAAAGAACTAGAACTGTCAAAAGGCATTTCTGATAGTAAACTTCAGGAATTATGCAAACTTAAATACTCCCTACACAGCATATATAACAAGAAAGCAGAAAATGCTTTGTATGGGCTAAAAACAAGTTATTATGAAGGAAGGGAGAAAATGGGGAAATTGTTGGCTAGACAACTAAAAGAAAAAAATAATAGTAATGCCATCCCAGTTATAAAACAGGGGGATGAAGAAATTTACACAGCTAAAGGCATAAATAATATCTTCCAGCAATATTACGAAAAATTGTACACATCTTCAATCTCGGTGGATAAGCCAAAAGAAAATATAGAAGGTTTCCTTCTGAATGTAGGTCTGCCCAGTGAAAATATATATCTCTCATATAAGCTCTTTTATATGAAAAATATATATCTCTCACATATGCTCCTTATATATTATCATAAGCACATTATTATATGCCTTTTCATGGAATCTTGCTATAATATCAAAAACCTCTCTGTGCCTTTTCTGCTCAAGCTGAACAGCTGCATGTTTTCCCCTGCACAGAAAAGGGAGTGAAAGTGCTCCTTCCTTCAGTTCCTCAATACAAGAACAACTGTCTTTGTTAGCAAAGGATGTTGCAGGATGTGTCCTGGTCATCTCAAGGTTGCATGTCCTTGGGATGAATTGGTCTTTCATTAACAAGGCTATTAGCTGACTTGTGTCTGCATGTGCAGATGGCAGAATTACGTGTGTGTGCATTCCATAATTTGTCAATAAAAATAGCTGCTGAGCAGAGAGAGGTCAGAACACTTGGGTGCAGCAGACATGAGCTAACCGCGGGGTTTAGCTGGAGCTGCAGTGTTCTCCCTCTGCAGCGGTGAAGAAGAGACTGGTCTTCTGATCATTTTGACTCCACATTCTACCAACGAAAGGTGTTTCTCTCTCCATCTGCTCCGAACCTGTATGGTCTAGAAAATAAAGACCAACACCAGGCTTAAAAGTCATGAAGCAGAGGGACTAGATTTGCCTATAACTAAGGCCGAAATTAGGAAGACGATTGCCTCCATGAAAAATGGAAAGTCACCAGGTTATGACGACTTCCTGCAGAGTACTATAAGACCTTTGCAGATATTGCTGCACCAATACTCCGTGAGGTATACCAGGAGATGTTTGACAAGGGCTGCGTAGCACCAACTTTTAACGAAGCGGTGATATCACTAATCCCCAAACCTGGTAAAGATCCAACTGACCCTTCAAGTTATAGACCCATTAGTTTGCTCAACCTTGACTGCAAAATTCTTACAAAGATACTGGCGACACGTTTACAACAGGTATTACCAAATATCATACATCCTAATCAAGTTGGGTTTATGAAAAATAGAACATCGACAGACAATGTTAGACTCCTACTACATCTGATGTGGCTCAATCCCGAGATGTTCCTATTGCTGCTCTATCTTTGGATGCTGAAAAGGCGTTTGATAGGGTGGAGTGGCAATTTTTGCTCTCCACTCTTGGTCATTTTGGTTTCACTGCTGATTTTATAAAATGGATTACAATGTCATATAAGGAACCTAAGGCTGCGGTGATGACAAAGGGGATAGTCTCCCCTTTCTTCAACCTGACTAGAGGGACTAGACAGGGATGCTCTCTGAGCCCCTTATTATTCATTATTTTCTTGGAGGTCCTAGCAGTGTCCATCAGAACGCACCAGGGAATAAAAGGAATAAGGGTAGGGGGCAATGAATATAAGTTACTGCTTTATGCGGACGACATTTTGGCAGTGTTATCCGAGCCCTCAAAGTCGCTACCACATTTAATGGATACTATACAATCTTTTTCTAAACTTTCTGGGTACTCCATTAATTGGCGTAAATCAGAGGCAATGCCCCTTTCTAAGCGATGCATTTCATCCATGGTAGAAACATTTAGATTTAAATGGACGCGTAGGGGAATGCAATATCTCGGTATTAACCTCTCTGAGGATATAGACGAGATAATAGCATTGAATTTCAACCCCCTGCTTCAAAGGCTAAAAACAGATCTTGATAAATGGTCAAAACTAAAATTGAGTCTGATGGGAAAAAGTAATACTATAAAGATGATAGTTGCCCCACAAATTACATACGTTATAATGATGTTGCCAATTAAGATTCCACCTGCCATCTTTAGACAACTAGATGATGTAATTAAAACATTTTTTATGGAATGGGAAAAAACCAAGACTGAAATTAAGGAAATGATGTGCACATAGGAAGAAAGGAGGGCTGGGTTTGCCAGACCTGAGACTGTATTATCTAGCATTTGAGATGACAAAAATAGCAAGGTATTGGCAAACAATAACAGATAAACCAGGGTGGATGGAGGTGGAGGAAAAGATATGTTTACCTTTTCAACCTTCAGCGATACTAGCACAAAGGTCTAATATTACTAATCCAGTACTTTTACATTCAAAGGATGTATGGAACAAAGTCCATAGACTGTTAAACCTCAAACATACTCAGCAGAAATATTCCCCATTATGGTATAATCCCAAGGTCTGTATACGGAAGAAACCTGTTTACTGGAAAGAGTGGCAAGTGAAAGGATTAAATACTATTGGAGATCTGTTTAAGGACGGGGCGTTTCTGTCATATGCTGAACTAGTGCAAGAGTTTAACTTAGAGGGCAGGGGTCACTTTTGGAAGTTCTTGCAAATGAGAAGTTGTATTACCTCGCAGCCATATAATATTGAAGACAACACGGTAACTGAGTATATGAAACTTCCAACTAGTAAACAAAAAGCCTCGCAGTTCTATAGAATCATGAACTCTCTCCTCAGTGACGGCTCCAACCAGTTAAAAATGATCTGGCAGAAAGATCTTGGCATAATGTTCGATGATGATAAATGGAAAACAATTGTTGTTAACTGTGGTAAACACGTAAGAGAGGTGAGGAGTAAACCCACGCAATATAATGTGCTACACAGATACTATTATACACCATCTAGACTGTTTAGAATGAAGCCAGTGGATGACGATTCGTGTTGGAAATGCAAAACGAGCATTGGGACGTTCATGCATTGTATTTGGGAATGTGCTCCTATCAGATGTTTCTGGACTTGTGTTGTCAAGATCCTAAGTAACTGGTGTGGAACAGACATCCCTTTTAACCCAGAACTGTGTTTATTGGGAGATAAATCTCAGTTGCCTAATGTAAACAAATGTAATTTTTTAATCATCTCAGTGGGGTTAACAACAGCCAGTCGAGTCATTTTAAGACACTGGAAAGCAGCAGAATCTCCAGAGGTTAAGGAATGGGTCTGTGCAATGGCCGAATCTGCATCATATGAATGTATGCTCAGTAGACTGAGTGAAGACAACAGAGAGGGGAACTTCTCACTGGGATGGACTCTGGAACTTTATGAAGACAGACAAAGAACTTGGGTGAAATCAAGCACGTTATGTGACTGCTGTTATTCCGACACTACGTGTCTGCAAGAGTTATATGATTGGGACCTGTATCCAAAATCAGCTGTTATATCTGTATGTTTAGTCCCTCCATGTTTAGTATCCATTGAGACTGTTAAGTACCAGCCCCTAAAAGAAAGTTCAATAAAAACTTGAATTAAAAAAAAAAACAACAACATAGAATATTGATGAATTCTGCATCATGTCTGATTCATTCCGGTAACATATATTGTTGTTATGAACAATATAGGTCGCACTTAGAAACAGAGGCGTGTCCTTGTTCTACACAAGAAAACACTGTAATGCTACCTGTTGGTGGTGTTTTTAGCTCGTTGTTTTGTGGGTGATATAGTGTGTTTGTCGGCTGTTAGCCTTTGCTAGTGTTCTGGAAGAAAGTGTTTATTTGAGACCTGAATGACGTGTTTTGGTAGTTGGAGTGCATTTTGAATGTGAAACGAATGGCTTTGCCAAGCTGAAAGTTGGTTAGGTGTGAAGAGTTTTGCAAAAGTGACCGAAGTATTGAGAAATGTGTCCTAGCGTCTGTAAAAAAAACTGTAATACCCTGCAACCCTAGGTCAGATGAGGCCAAAGTAAAACTTTTTGGTCTAAACTCCACTTGCTGTGTTTGGAGGGAAAAAAGGATGAGTTGCATCCCAAGAACATCATCCCTGCTGCTGCATGGGGGTGGAAATATCATGCTTTGGGGGTGCTTTTCTACCAAGAGGACAGTACGACCACTCTGAGTAAAGGAGAGGATGAATGTGGCCATGACCAACAAACTCCTTCCTTTAGTCAGAGCATTGAAGATGTGTTGTAGCTGGGTCTTCCAGCATGACCATGACCTGAATCACACAGCCAGGATAACCAAACGGGGGCTCTGTTAGAAACATATCAAGGTTCTGGAGTGGCCTAGCCCGTCTCCAGACCTACATCCTATAGAAACTCTTTGGAGGGTTTCTCAGCAACAGCCCTGAAGCCTGACAGGTCTAGAGGAGATCTGTGTGGAGGAATGGGCCAAAATCCCTGTTGCAGTGTGTGCAGACCTGGTCAAGAACTAAAGGAGCTGCAAACAACGAATTATGTACCAAATGTTGTTCAAATACTCATATTCCTCACTGTAACCCCACCCCGTTTGGATATCAAAACAAAAGCCATGTTTCTGTGCTGCTGGTCTCTCTGTAGCAGGGGCGGATTTAGGACTGAAGAAGATCCGGGGCTTAACACACGCGCGCACGCGCGCGCACACGCA